>NC_053431.1:37322398-37622398 GCF_007990345.1 Gossypium hirsutum | reverse complement strand
AAATCCTTAATGCACCCATATTCTTTGAAAGGCTCGATCACTCAAGGAACACCCATCCGGGCTGGATCCTTTCTATTTTGAGATCATCAGATTACCTGTCCGGGCTAAGTCTTTTTCTACAACACATGAAGGATCTCATGTCATGTAAGCCATAATTTATCCATCGGATTTCCCTTTCTATTTCAACTGGGACATTTATCATCTTTTCATTTACACTAGCACATTTCATGGATTATCATGCAATGAATATCTAAATTTTCATACATTCAAGAACATGCATTATAAGTATATTAAGAGTTTACTTCGGTATACAAACTTACCTAGTAGTTGTTTCGGATTCGTGTCTTGGTTATTTTGAAACCTTTCATTTTCCAAATTCGACCTCTGAAATTGGTTCCTCAGGGTCTATATTAGTAAAAATAAATTATTAATACCTCTCATTGTTCACTTTCGGCTTATGACTCACCCCCGGGCAAAATGACCAATTTGCCCCTAACCTTTCACACTTTTACAATTTAGTCCTAAGGCTCGTATAATGAAATGCGTGAAATTTCTAAGTTACCCAAGCTTAGCCGAATATTTTTCTTGCCTATAGAAGCCCACATTTTCTTTCATTTCACATTTTTCTACCCATTTTCACAACTTTTACAAAATGGTCCCTTAAGCCATTTCCATGAAAAACTACTTAGTAAAAGTTGTTTACTATCCTTTAAACTCTCATATTCCTTCATAATTCATCAAAACACAAACATCCCATGCATGGGTAAATTTTTGAACATGAACCCTAGCTTGAAATATGGGTAGAAATAGAGAGAGCATGTTACGAGGATCTCAAAAATACGAAGAACGTTAAAAGCGGGGCTAGGGAGCACTTACTATTGAGCTTGAAATGTTGAAAACCCTAGCTATGGAGAACCTTTAATTTTCGGCAGCCATCGAGAAGAAATGGCTGAATTTTGCTTCCTTTTTCCCTTTTTATTAATTTTATTACCAAATGACCAAAATTTCATTCCTTACTAAACTTTCAAAGTTTTCCATGCATGCACATTTTTGTCCAAAAACTTAGAAATTAGGAAAATTACTCTTTAAGGACCTCTAATTAACATTCAAAATAAATTTCATACAAATTGCTTTTAGAACCCAAGTTTTGCAATTTATTCAATTTGGTCCTTAATTTCCAATTGGACACCTTACACATAGAATTTCTTCATGAAATTTTAACACATGCTTATTTTCATATCCTAGACCTCATAATGATCATGAAATAACTATTTTAATGTCAGATTTGTGGTCCTGAAACTACTATTCTGACAAGGCCCTATTTCGGGATGTTACATTTCTCCCCCTTAGAGACTTTCATCCTCGAAAGTCTTACCAGTAAACAAGTTTGGATATTGACTTCTCATAGTTTCTTCAGGTTCCTATGTAGCCTCTTCTACTCCGTGTTGATGCCATAAAACTTTCACCAAGGCTATATTTTTGTTCCTCAACTGTTTGACTTCCTAGGCCAAAATCTTAACCGGTTCTTCACCATAAGTCATATCTGGTCTGATCTCAATTTTCGTCAGTGAAATCACTTGAGAGGGGTCTGACCTATATCTACATAACATGGACATATAGAATACCTCGTGAATATTTTCCAGTTTGGAAGGTAACGCTAAATGGTAGGCTAGTGGTCCAACTCTTTCGGTGATCTCATATGGTCTGATAAATCGTGGACTCAATTTGCCTTTCCAGCCAAATCTCAATACCTTTTTCCATGGAAAAACTTTCAAGAACACTTTATCTCCAACTTGAAATTTGATCTCTTTTCTTTTTGAATCAGCATATGACTTCTGTCTATCCGATGCTGCTTTCAAATAGTCGTGTATCACTTTAACTTTTTCTTCAGTTTCCCTGACTAAATCAACTCCGCGAATCTGGCTTTCCTTGAGTTCTACCCAATACAGTGGAGTTTAGAACTTCTGGCCATACAATGCCTCATAAGGTGCCATCTTTAAACTCGTCTGGAAACTATTTTTGTAAGCGAATTCCACCAATGGTAAGTATTTTTACCAACTACGTTGAAATTCAAGGACACAACACCTTAACATGTCCTCGAGAGTCTGAATCATCCGCTCAGACTGACCATCAGTCTGTGGGTGGAATGTCGTACTAAAACTCAACTTTGTACCTAAGGCTTCTTGCAACTTCTTCCCAAGTCTCGAAGTGAATCTTGGATCCCTATCTGAAATAATCAACAACGGTACCCCATGTAGTCTTACAATCTCGGATATGTACAAATCAGCCAATCTGTCAAGAGAAAAATCTGTCTGTACAGGAATAAAATAACCTGACTTCATTAGTCTATCAATTATAACCCAAATGACATCTTTCTTCTTCGGTGTTAACGACAATCCTATCACAAAATCCATAGTAATCATGTCCCATTTCCATTTGGGAATCATCACGGGCTGTAATAAACTTGAAGGCACTTGATGTTCAGCCTTGATCTGTTGACATATCAAGTATTTCGACACGAATTCAGAGATATCTCTTTTCATACCATTCTACCAATACATGGTCTTTAAGTCATTGTACATCTTAGTACTTCTCGGGTGAATAGACAGACGACTATCATATGCCTCTTGTAAAATTTTTTAAATAAGCTCATCATCTTTGGGTGCACAGACCCTGTCTCGAAACATCAAGCAACCATTAGAGTCAACTCAGAAATCTGATTCAACGCCCATCTCACATTGTACTCTCTTGGCCTGCAAGTCACTATCATTGATTTAAGCTGCGCAAACTTCTCGGAACAATGTTGGTCTGGCTCTTAACTCAGCCAAAACTGAACCATCATCAGATAAAACCAAATGCCTGTTCATAGCCCTCAATACAAACAAGGACTTCCTACTCAAGGCATCAGCGACTACGTTTGCCTTTTCCAAGTGGTAATCAATTATCAACTCATAATATTTAATCAACTCTAACCATCTCTATTTTCTCAGATTCAATTCTTTTTGAGTCATCAAGTACTTTAAACTCTTGTGATCAGTGAATACATGACATGTCTTACCATACAAATGGTGTAACAGCCCAATTTAGGGCCTAGTCAGAATAGTGGTCTCGGGACCACAAATCTAGAGTTGAAAAAATTATTTTATAATTTCTTAGATGCTACGGCATGTTTTTAGGAGTGCATGAAAAATTTGGTGAGTTAATTGTGACGTTTGTGAGCCCGATTGTGAAAAAGGACTAAATCACATTAAATGCAAAAGTCCTATTTTGATTTATAAAAGTGCCAAATAGCTAGAGAAACTAAATTGGGGATCTTTAAAGGGAAATTAGGCCTTTTAGGGAGGCATGGCCGGCTATAGGAGGCAAAGGTGATCAAAGTTTCAAAATTTCGTAGGTTAAGTGGCTTATTTTGACTAAAATAGGAGAAATTAAAAGAAAGATGATATCATCCTTTTTTTTCATCTTTTTCTCCACCTAAAATAATCCATTGAGGCAGGTTTGAAAGCTTATAAATTTCAAAAACTTTAAGCCTTCACAAGTGATTTTCCAACCCTTTGTTGAATATTTTTGTACTTTTGAGACCCTTGAAGCATGACTTTCAAATGAGGGTACTATTTTGCAAAATGATTAAAAGTGTAGGGTTTTTCCATGAAATATTTAGTAATTTTTGCTGAGTTTTTATGGAAGAAAATAAGTCTTGGGTGTATTTTGAACAATTTTTGTGAAAAGTGTTAGCATGAAAACACCTAAAAGGACTATATTGCATAAGTTATAAAATAGATGTTAAGTATGTGAAATAGTAGGAATTTGGAGTTGCTATAAGAGTAAAAGGGGTTCGGCTAGTCTTAATATGCGAAGAAATTCGATGAAAATCGATTTTCGGGCTTAAGGGTAAAATGGTCATTTTGTAAAAGTCTAAGGGCGAATTGGTCATTTTACCCAATTATGAATTGTAGAGTGCCTAGATTGATAAAGTGACCAAATAAGTGCATTTTGTTATTATAGATCAAGAAATACTAAATCTGAATCTAAATCGGGGGAAAGCCAAGCAAAACGACTAAATCGACTAGTCGCCACATTTTGTAATCTGAGGTAAGTTGTATGCAAATAATACAACTGCATTGATATAATATGCATTTGAATTGCATTGAAATTATTATAGTATGAATTGCTTGATTATGGAAATAAGAGAATATGATGAAAATAGATATAGTAGAATTCTCGAATGAACCTTAGGAAATAAATCGGATATTCATGCCATGACCTTTGGGTCTCTTACGTGAGCTAGTGTAAGACATGTCTGGGACATGCATCAGCCAGATTATGAGAGCCAGTGTAAGACCATGTCTAGGATATGGCATCGACATTGAGACAAGTGCTAGTGTAAGACATGTCTGGGACATGCATCAGCCACGAGACATAAGCCAATGTAGGACATGTCTGGGACATGCATCGGCTACGAGATGTGTCAGTCTAAGACCATGTTTGGGACATGGCATCGGCACCTACACCCATGTTGGCTTAGGTTGGAAACCCTTTATTTTGTATTAAGCCTTGAATGATGGCTATTATTCATTTTGATTTATATGCAAAGATGTTATTTTCATGGATGAGTAAAATGCACAAATGAAATGCTATTTATTGTGGCTGATTTGGTTGTATGAGATAGCCTTATATTGGTTTTGGTTGCCATTGAGCAGGTTGTGTAAATAAGGGTGGCTAAAAGGCTTGGTAAATAGCTTTATATTGTCCATATGGGTAGACACACAGGCGTGTGTCTAGGCCGTGTGTGACACACGGTCTGCCTTATGGGTGTGTGGTCCGGCCGTGTGTCCCCTGCACGTAAAAATTTCAAGTTAGTATGCATGATAGTAAACACAAGGGCAGAGACACGGCCGTGCGTCTCAACCATGTGGGCAACACGGCCTAGCACACGGGCGTGTGCCTTGGTCGTGTGACATTTTGGGGATGCTGACATCAGAAACAGAATGTCCATATTTTTGTACACAGGTTAGGACACGTGTGTGTCATGACGTGTCATGGCCGTGTGAAGGACACGGGCCAGGGTCACAGGCATGTGCTAGGCCATGTGGAAGCCCCTATAGGTGTTTATTTAGAATTAATGGCTACACGGGTGTGTTGCCCTTCTACATGGGCGTGTGCCTTGTTCTAGAGCCAAATTTTCTATAGATGGTTTAAGGACCCGGGTTGATCCCGAATAGTTTTCAAAGGTCAATTTGGGGCTCGTAGGCCCATAATAAGAAGTTTAAAGTAGTAATTGAAAAGTTCTTAGGTAGACCAACTTGGGGAGCGTTTATGTACATAAGATCGAATTAGGTAATGCCTCGTATTTCATCTTGGCGTGGGTTATGAGTATGGGCTGTTACATTTAGTGATATCAGAGCTATGGTTTAGTCAGTTCTAGGACTAACCTAGCGAGAGTTCGAGTCTAGCTATACATGCCATAACTGTAAATTGATAGTGTGACGACTTCTGACGATTATAAATTGTATTTTTATATAGTAAATAGATTCTGATAGAGCTACGATGGATGACATGGAGAGTAACGCGCCCACTCCTACCAAAGAGACCGTGCCAGTTGAGAGTGAGCCTGTGACTATGGGACAAGACAGAGGGGTTAGAGAAGCCTATCTCTGAATGATGGACGCTTCGTACACGGAGTACGTTCATGTGAATCCGAACGGTCCACCTCCCCCACCTCCTTTAATTCCTCAGTATGCCTCGGTAGCTCCACAAGGCGCTGACTTGATTAGGAGAGAGAAGCCTCCGGTAGACAAGATTAGAAAGGAAGGGGTCGAGGAATTCTGAGCTAACTTAGATGACGACCCAGAGAAAGCAGAGTTTTGGTTAGAGAATGCCATCAGGGTATTTGATGAATTGTCGTGCACGCCTGAAGAGTGCGTAAAGTGTGCAGTATCACTCTTGCGAGATTCGACTTACCAGTGGTGGAACACTCTCGTGTTTGTGGTACTGAGAGAGAGAGTAACTTGGGAATTCTTCCAGGAAAAGTTCCAAAAAAAGTATATCATCTAGAGGTTTATAGACCAGAAAAGGAAGAAATTTCTAGAGTTGAAGCAAGACAGTAAGACTATGACGGAGTATGAACGTGAATTTGTGAAACTCAGCAAGTATGCGCGAAAGTGCGTATCCACAGAAGCTACCATGTGCAAAAGGTTTGAGGATGGTCTAAATGAGGATATCCAAGGATTTGTTGGCATTTTAGAGCTAAGAGAATTTGTGGTGCTCGTTGAGAGAGCATGCAAAGCAGAAGAATTGGTTAAAGAAAGGAGAAAGACAACTATTGAGTCGCGGGATTCAAGAAAAAGATAAATAGGGAAATTGCATAGTCCTCATATAAGAAATCTAAGGAATTCTCTACTCGATTGAATGCTTCAGTGGGGTTCATGAACAGGATCAAGAACTAGCAGAACACGGCCTCTAGAGCTCAGGCCACCTCTATGGCGAGTGTCGGTAGTGCTGACCAAATAGGCCAAAATGTTCGCAATGTGGTAGACGCTATTTCAGCAAGTGCCAAGGTAAAGAAAGAGGGTGCTTCAAATGTGGGTCACTGGACCACTTCATCCGAGACTGTCCCGAAATGGAAGAAAGAGAGAGAAAATAAGAAGTGAAGGTGAGTAGTGCTCCATTGAGGAGCAGACCACAAAAGAACTCTGGAAGTGGGGCTACTAGTAGAGGTGCACCAAGAGATGTGACAGTGAGGTCTGAGGGCAGAGCACCTGGAAGGACTTATGCTATTCGTGCCTGTGAAGAGGCAGAGTCCCTTGACGTGATCACGGATACCTTTTCTATCCATGATATATCTATTGTTGCTTTAATTGACCCGGGGTCTACTCACTCTTATATTTGTATGGAATTAGTACCTTGTATGAACATGATAGTAGAGTCCACTGAGTTTGTGGTAAAAGTATCCAACCCTTTAGGCAGACATGTGCTAGTGGACCAAGTATGTAGGAATTGTCCTTTGATAATTAGAGATTATTGTTTTCCGGCTAACTTGGTGTTATTTTCGTTTAATGAATTTGATGTAATCCTTTGGATGGATTGGTTGACTTCTCATAGTGTTCTAGTGGATTATAGGAGAAAAGTGATTGAGTTGAAATGTGGAGACGGGAATATTCTTTGAGTTGGACCAGATGAGTCGGATAATTGTCTTTGACTGCTGAGAAATATTTGAGGAAAGGTTATGAGGCTTATCTCGCTTTTGTGCTTAATACTCAAGTATCTGAATTGAAGATAGAATCACTACCAGTGGTTTGTGAGTTTACAGACGTGTTTTCAGAAGAATTACCCGAATTACCTCTAGTGAGGGAAGTTGAGTTTGGAATCGAGTTGGTCCTCGGTACGACACCCATCTCGATTGCTCCGTATAGGATGGCTCCTATGAAGCTAAAGGACTTGAAAACTCAACTACAAGAGTTAACTAAGAAGGGCTTTGCGAGACCGAGCATTTCCCCCTAGGGTGCTTCGATGCTCTTTGTGAAAAAGAAAGATGGGTCGAAGAGGTTATGTATCGACTATAGACAGCTCAATAAGGTAACGGTGAAGAACAAGTATCCTTTTCCAAGGATTGATGACTTGTTTCATCAACTAAAGGGAGCCACTGTATTTTCCAAGATTGACCTAAGGTCAAGATACTACCAGTTAAGGGTGAGAGAGTAAGATGTACCGAAGACTGCGTTTTAGACAAGATACGGGCATTATGAGTTCCTCGTCATGCCTTTTGGTTTGACTAATGCCCCAGAAGTGTTATGGATTTGATGAACTGCATTTTTCAGCCGTATCTGGATAAGTTTGTGGTAGTCTTTATCGATGATATATTGATTTACTCGCGTGATGAGAGTGAGCACGAGAAGTATTTGAGGACTATATTACAGACCCTGAGAGACAAACAGTTGTACGCCAAGTTTAGTAAGAGCGAGTTCTGGATTAAGGAGGTTGGATTTCTAGGACACGTCATGTCGAGTGACGGGATTAGGGTAAACCAAAGCAAAGTCTCAGCTATTGTTGAATGAAAACAGTCAAAGAATATGACTAAGGTTCGAAGTTTTTTGGGCTTGGCTGGATACTATAGGTGTTTTGTAAATGGATTTTCTATGATAGCTACTCTGATAACGAGACTGCTGCAAAATGATTTCAAATTCGAATGGACAAAAAAGTACCAACAGAGTTTCAAGCAATTAAAGGCTTTGTTGACCAAAGCCCCAGTGTTAGTGCAACCGGAGTCTGGTAAGAAATTTGTGATATATAGCGATGCCTCTTTGAATGGTTTGGGGTACATGCTTATGCAAGAAGGCAAGGTTATCGCCTATGCCTCAAGACAACTGAAACCACATGAGAAAAATTACCTGACACACGATCTAGAGTTGGCCACTATCGTGTTCGCATTGAAGATTTAGAGGCACCATTTGTATGGCGAGATATGCCAAGTATTCATTGATTACTAAATTCTCAAGTATTTAATGACGCAGAAGGAATTGAATCTACAGCAACGAAGGTGGCTAGAGCTAATAAAGGATTATGATTTGATAATTGACTATCACCGGGAAAGGCAAATGTAGTTACTGACGCTTTGAGTAGAAAATCATTGTTTGCCTTGAGAGCCGTAAATCCTTAGTTGGTGGTATCTAATGATGGTTCAATTCTAGTAGAGTTGAGGGCTAGATCGTTATTTCTCCAAGAGATCGGTAAAGCTCAAAAAGGTGATAAGGAGTTGCAAGTGAAGATGGCTCAGTGCGAGATGGGAAAAGAATCTGAATTTCATATTCGTACTGAGGGGTATATAATGTTCAAAGATAGAGTTTGTGTACCCAAGAACAATGAACTTATTCAAGAGATTCTGTGAGAGGCACATAGTAGTTGTTTGTCAGTCCACCTGGGCAGTGAAAAATGTACAACGACCTGAAGAAAATGTACTGGTGGTCAGGGATGAAAAGAGATATTTCAGAGTTCGTTTCTAAGTGTCTTGTATGTCAACAAGTGAAGGCTGAACACCAAGTACCTTTAGGTCTACTTCAGCCTATAATGGTCCCTGAGTGGAAGTGGAATTGGATCACTATGAATTTTGTGACGATTTTACCGGTAACCCTGAAGAAAAAAGATATTGTTTGGGTTGTTGTGGATAGGTGAACAAAGTCGACACATTTTATACCAGTGCGTACTAACTACTCCCTTGAGAGATTGGCTGAATTGTATGCTTCTGAGATTGTGAGACTACATTGGGTGCCCTTGTCGATTGTTTCAGATAGGGACCCAAGATTTACCTCGAGGTTTTGGAAAAAGTTACAAGAGGCTTTGGGAGCAAAGTTGAGTTTTAGCATAGCATTTCACTCGTAAACAGATGGCCAGTCGGAAAGAGTGATTCAGATTTTAGAAGACATGTTGCGATGTTGTGTTCTTGAGTTTCAAGGCAATTGGGAAAGGTACTTTCCATTGGTTGAATTCACCTACAACAACAGTTATCAGACAAGTTTACAAATGGCGCGTTATGAGGCTTTGTATGGTCTAAAGTGTCAAACGCCCTCATATTGGACTGAGCTCAGAGAGAGTCAGATTTACGAGGTCGATTTAATCAAAGAGACTGAAGAGAAAGTTAAAGTGATTTGTGACTGTTTGAAGGTCGCCTCGGATAGATAGAAATCCTACGCGGATTTGAAACGAAAGGAAATTGAGTTTCAAGTCGGCGAAAAGGTGTTTTTGAAAGTATCTCCGTGGAGGAAAGTTCTCAGATTTGGTAGAAGAGGCAAGTTGAGTCCTCATTTCATAAGACCTTATGAGGTTATCGAGAGAGTAGGACTAGTTGCCTATCGATTGGCTTTGCCACCAGAATTGGAAAAGATTCACGATGTATTTCATGTGTCCATGCTACGTCGATATAGATCAGACCCTTCGCATGTGATTGCGCCGATAGAGGTTGAGATTCATCTGAACATGACTTATGGCGAGGAGCCACTCAAGATATTGGCTCGAGAAGTCAAACAGTTAAGAAATAAGAGTATTGCAGTCGTGAAAGTTTTGTGGCATAGACATAGAGTCGGGGAAGCCACATGGGAACCTGAGAAGACTATGAGAGATCAGTACCCGAACTTATTCGCCGGTAAGATTTTCGAGGACGAAAATCCCTAAGGAAGGGAGAAATGTAACAACCTGATTTAGGGTCTAATCAAAATAGTGGTATCAGGACCACAAATCCAAAGTCGAATAAATTATTTTATAATTTCTTAGATGTTATAGCATGTTTTTAGGAGTGCATGAAAAATTTGGTGAGTTAATTGTGACGTTTGTGAGCCCTATTGTGAAAAAGGACTAAATCGCATTAAATGAAAAATTCGTATTTTGATTTATAAAAGTTCCAAATACCTAGAGAACCTAAATTGGGGGTCTTTAAAGGGAAATTAGGCCCTTTAGGGAGGCATGGCCGGCCATAGGAGACAAGGGTGGTCAAATTTTCAAAATTTGGTAGGTTAGGTGGCTTATTTTGACTAAAATAGGAGAACTTAAAAGAAAGATGATATCATCATTTTTTTTCATCTTCTTTCTCCTCCAAAAATCAGCCACTGAGGGGGGTTTGAAAGCTTAAAAATTTCAGCAACTTTAAGCCTTCACAAGTAAGTGATCTTACAACCCTTTGTTGAATATTTTTATACTTTTGAGACCCTTGAAGCATGAGCTTTCAAATGAGGGTACTATTTTGCAAAATGATTAAAAGTGTAGAATTTTTCCATGAAAGGGTTTGTAATTTTTGCTGAGTTTTTATGGAAGAAAATAAGTCTTGGGTGTATTATGAACAATTTTTGTGAAAGGTGTCAGCATGAAAACACCTAAAAGGACTACATTGCATAAGTTGTAAAATAGATGTTAAGTATGTGAAATAGTGGGAATTTGGAGTTGCTATAAGAGTAAAAAGGGTTCGGCCAGGCTTAAGATGCGAAGAAAGTCGATAAAAATCGATTTTCAGGCTTAAGGGTAAAATGGTCATTTTGCAGAAGTCTTAGGGCGAATTGGTCATTTTACCCAATTATGAATTGTAGAGTGCCTAGATTAATAAAGTGACTAAATAAGTGCTTTTTGTTATTATAGATCAAGAAATATTGAATTCGAACCTAGATTGGGGAAAGCCAAGCAAAACGACTAAATCGACTAGTCGCCACATTTTGTAATCCGAGGTAAATTGTATGTAAATAATACAACTACATTAATAATATATGTGTTTGAATTGCAATGAATTCCTTGATTATGAAAATAAGAGAATATGATAAGGATAGTGATAGTAGAATTCCCGAATGAACCTTAGGAAATAAATTGAATATTCATGCCATGACGTTTGGGTCTCTTGTGTGAGCTAGTGTAAGACATGTCTGGGACATGCATCAGCTTCAAGACGTAATCCAGTGTAAGACATGTATGGGACATGCATCGGCTACGAGATGTGTCAGTGTAAGACCATGTCTGGGACATGGCATCGGCACCTGCACCCATGTTTGAGGCTAAATGAGTATCCAATAATATCCTAAATGGTTCAACGGTGAAAGTATGATTTCAAGTTAACAAGGAAAGTATAACCGTTTTGTGAGTGGTACAGGTACCTATATGATATGAATGAAATGTGAGCTCAATATATGCTATATGAGGTGTATTGAATATTGATGAGTAAGTTTTACTTATGCCACTTTTGTATTATGATGCTTGTTGATAGATGGTAAAGTTCCGTTGTATATTTATTTATGTGCAACTTACTAAGCTTTATGCTTACTCCTTCTCCTTTTTCATTTTCTTATAGTGCCGCCTATCTAACTCAAGGACCAAAGGAAGTCAGTGATATCGATCACACTATCAATCGAAGTTTTTGGTATAGTTTGATTTATATTTTTGAAGATGGCATGTATAGGGCTTAGACTTTACTAATTTTTGTGTCATTGATAACTGGCCAAATGTGTTGGCTTGGGTTGGAAACCCTTCATTTTGTATTAAGCCTTGAATGATGGCTATTATTCATTTTGATTTATATGCAAAGGTGTTATTTTCATGGATAAGTAAAATGCACAAATGGAATGTTATTTATTGTAGCTGATTTGGTTGTATGAGATAGCCTTATATTGGTTTTGGTTGCCATTGAGCAGGTTGTGTAAATAAGGGTCGCTAAAAGGCTTGGTAAATAGCCTTATACTGTCTACATGGGTAGGCACACGGGCGTGTGTCTAGGCTGTGCATGACAAACGGTCTACCTTATGGGCGTGTGATCCGACCGTGTGTCCCCTGCATGTAAAAATTTCAAGTCAGTATGCATGATAGTAAACACACGGGCAGAGACACGGCCGTGTGTCTCGGTCGTGCAGGGAACACGGCCTAGCACACAGGCATGTGCCTTGGCCGTGTGACATTTTGGGGATGCTGACTTCAAAAACAAAATGTCCATGTTTTTTCACACGGGCTAGGACACAGGCCAGAGACATGAGCGTGTGCCAGGTCATGTGAAAACCCTTGTAGGTGTGCATTTAGAATTAATGGCTACACGGGTGTGTTGCCCTTCTACACGGGCGTGTGCCCTGTTCCAGAGCCAAATTTTTTATAGGAGGTTTATGGACCCGGGTTGGTCCCAAATAGTTTTCAAAGGTCGATTTGGGGCTCGTAGGCCCATAATAAGAAGTTTAAAGTAGAAATTGAAAAGTTCTTAAGTGGACCAAGCCTTGATGACTTGGGGAATGTTTATGTACATGAGATCGATTTAGGTAATGCCTCGTATTCTACTCCATCCTGGGTTACGAGTATAGGGTGTTACAAATGGTGTCTCCAAATCTTCAGGGCAAATACAATGGCTGCTAGCTTCAAGTCATGTGTTGGATAATTTTTCTCATGCGGCTTTAGTTGCCTCTAAGCATATGCTATTACTTGCCCTCTTGCATAAGCACGCAACCCAGTCCATTTAAGGACGCGTCACTATCGAATTCTTTTCCCAGTTAAGGTTGTACTAAAACTGGAGCTTTGGTCAGTAATGTCTTCAATTGCTCAAAGCTCTGCTGACACTTCTCTGACCACTCAAACTTAACATCTTTTTGCAGCAATCTCATCAAAGGAGTCGCAGTCATCAAAAACCATTTTACGAAGCGTCGACAGTAACCTGTTAAGCCTAAAAAGCTTCTAACCTTGATTACGTTCTTCGGCGGCTTCCACTCAACAATATCAGATATCTTATTTGGATAAACTCAGATGCCATCACCCGACACAATGTGACCGAGGAATCCAACCTCTCGGAGCCAAAACTCACTCTTGCTAAAATTAGGATACAACTGTTTGTTCCGTAAGATCTGTAAAACCATTCTCAGATGTTCTACATGCTCAGTCTCATCCTTGGAATAAATCAAGATGTCATTAGTAATTTGTCTAAGTATGGCCGGAATATCCCATTCATCAAGTCCATAAATACAGCCGGTGCATTTGTCAACCCAAAAGGCATCACAAGAAATTCATAATGGCCATACCTCATTCTGAAAGCAGTCTTAGGTACATCTGACTCTTTTACTCGCAACTGGTAGTAGTCGGATCTCAGATCTATCTTAGTAAACACAGTGGCTCCCCTCAATTGATCAAATAAGTCATCAATCCTAGGCAACATATACTTGTTATTAATTGTTACCTTGTTAAGTTGTCGGTAGTCTATACATAGCCTCATCGAACCATCTTTCTTCTTTACAAATAATACTAGAGCATCCCAAGGCAAAAAGCTTGATCTTACAAAACCTTTATCCGTTAGTTCTTGCAACTGTGCTTTTAACTCTTTCAGTTCAGTTGGCGCCATCTTATACGGAAAAATAGAGATAGGATCTGTCCTTGGCACCAGCTCATTACCAAATTCTACTTCTCTAAAAGAAGGTAATCCGAGTAGCCCTTCCGGAAACACATTCGGATACTCGTATACTATCGGCACCTATTCCAACTTCATCTCAGATTCTTTAGTATTAAACACAAAAGCAAGGTAGGCTTCATATCCTTTTCTCATATACCTTTGAGCCATCACTAAGGTAATCACAACCGACAAAGTATCTAACTTGTTTGAATCAATCCGGACAATCTTACCATATGAGCATTTCAATTCAATATACTTGCTACCACAATTTACAATCACATCATGCACAGCGAACCAATCCATGCCCAGTATTACATGAAACTCATCGAATGGCAATAACATAAGCTTAGCCGAAAAACAATGACCTTGAATCGTCAAAGGACAATTCTTACAAACTTTATCAACTAGGACTAACTTGCCTAGAGGGCTTGACACCTTAATCACAAATTTCGTAGGTTCTACAGACATATCTATGCTAGACACCAATTTCATGAAAATGTACGAATGGGTTGACCCTAGATCAATTAAGGCAATAACACGAGTATTATAGATAGAAAATGTACCCGTGATGACATCGAGAGCAGAGGCTTCCTCTCGAGTGCGTATTGCATAAGTTCTTACTGGGGCTTGAGCATCTAATTTTGCAGTAGCATCCCTAGCAACAGTTTGACTACCACTTGCACTTCCGAGATATCTCAGAGGTCTACCTCGAGAAATAGGAGCATTTGGCTGCGGAGCTAATTCAACCTCTTTATTACCTCACTCCGAGCAGTCTCTGAGAAAATGGTCAAGAGACCCACATCTGAAACACGCACCACTCTTCATTTGGCACTCTTTAAAGTGAAATTTGTTGTAGCTTTTACACTTCAGCTTTTGATCATCTACGCTTCCCACACTAGTTACCATAAGGGAAGAAGACTTCGAGTTATGCCGCTTGGAGCTTCTTGCTCTACCCGAATATCCTACTGATGAAGTAGAGCATTCTTGATAGCTTCTCGATTTCTTTATGGGGAAGGAGTGTGCTCTGCCGCTAGACCTCTTACTGGAAACTTGAGCTTTTCTCTTAGCTTGCTTTCTTTCATTATTTAGCTCTTCGTCCTTCTTGGCCCAATCAGCTAATGCTGCAAATTCTCGTATCTTAAGGATCCCGATCAGTAATTTAATTTCCTCATTCAAGCCTTCCTCGAAGCGCTTACACATTTCTGTCTCTAATTGGACCCACTCCGTTGCATACTGACTTAACCTTACGAATTCCCTTTCGCACTCTAACACAGTCTTATTTCCTGTTTGAGTTCCAGGAACTCCTTTCGTTTCGAGTTTAAAAGCCTTTGACTGATGTATATCTTTTTAAACTCAGCTTGGAAGAACTCTCATGTAATGTCTTCCTTCAGTACCACTGAGGATACCGTTTTTCACCAATGGTATGCTGTATCTTTCAGAAGAGATACAACACACTTCAAGCATTCCTCGGGTGTACATGACAATTCGTCCAAAACTCGCTCAGTGTTCTCAAGCCAGAACTCAGCTCGTTCCGCATTCCTCAACCTTAGCCCTAAACTCTTCAGCTCTGTATTTCCTAAGTTTATCCACTGGGCCTTACCAATTCTCACGGGTGCCATACCTAGTGGCACTTCTCCCTCAGGCCGAGCAGGGGGTGGAGGAGGTTGTGGTATATTGGGGCGGTTTCTCAAGTAATCCCCAAACCATTCATCCATCATCTCGAAGAAGGCAGCTCTTGCCTTTTTTCGGCCTTCAGACATAGGTCGTCTACTACTACTAGCAGTAGCTCGTTGAACAGAAGCTGGAGCATGGCTCTCGGCTCCTACGGACTCATGTTGAGCTTGATTGGAAAACATTTACTATATTCAAATACAATTAAACATGGTTAGGAGATATCACACTATCAAAACTTGTGTAATGGCATGTATAGCTATACTCAATACATGCTATGTTAGTCCTAGAACCGACTAAACAGTAGTTCGATACTACTAAATGTAACACTCCTTACTATACCCGAGACCTGGACAAGGTACGGGGGCATTACCGCACACAAACATGAGATTTTCAAAAAATCGCAGGCTATAAAATTTCATTCCATATTAAAACCAATCAAACATATTCATAGTGTCCCTATTATGGGCCTACGAGGCCTAAAACATGCATTAAGAATGCTCCAGGACTAAACCGAGAGCTTAAGAAAATCTTAGGAAAATTTCTAGGTTTAATCCTCACACGCCCATGTGGAGGCAATGCACATGCCCCTGTGCTTGGGATACGTCCGTGTGCTTGGGACACGCCCGTGTCCCTTACCCATGTGAAATTATTTGAATTTATTTTCCATTTCAAAAAAACAGGGGTTATCATACAGCCAAGTACACGCCCGTGTCCCTGGCCCGTGTCCCTCACATGGCCTAGACATGCCTGTGTCATTGCCCGTGTCCAAAAACCTAGACATTCTATTTATGACGTCATAATTCATTTTGAAGCACACGGTCAAGGCACAGCTCGTGTACTTAGGCCGTGTCCATCACACGATTGAGACACACGGTCGTGTCTCTACCCGTGTGTTTACTACCATGCAAACTGACCTAAAATTTTAGGTGCAGGGGACACAAGGCCAGGCAACACACCCATGGGGCTGACCGTGTGTCATACATGGCCTAGACACATGCCCGTGTGTCTACCTGTGTGGACCTCTTTAGGGCTATTTTCCAAGCCTTTGGTCACCCTCTATTACCCATACACACTTAAAGACTTTAATGGTATTTAATATGACCTAATTATACTCTTAAACAACCTTAGCATAACTCATTGCATGTTAACCTTATCTCGTCAGTTTAGTACATGCTAGATTATTCTTTTCAAATTAGGGATTAACATAGCACATTTTATACTTAAGCATATTATAACCATATACCATTATATGCTATGTCCACCCTCAAATTATTAGGTCCCATTTCGATCATCCATCCATGATAACCCTCATCATCATATCTTATGAAACATTTAAACATAAACATGCATCATTAGTAGGTTTACAACCTACATCAAAATGAGCCATATCTCATGACCATATACAAAAGAATAAGTATACCATTTGAACCCTTACATTGGCTAGCCAAATGACACATATAACAAAATAACCAAAAGCCCTATACATGCCATTAAACAAAATAAAAATATCTATATATCAAAGCGGGACAAGTAGATAGTGTGTCGATTCTCCAACCATCTTCCAATATTCACGAGTCCACGAGCTCTGTAAGATAGGGAAAAGAGAAAGGGGATAAGCATTTATATGCTTAGTAAGTCCGGATAACTAGAAAGTAAACTTACTGACTAATTAGCATACAACCATATTTAGGCAATAATTCCAACAAGCATGAAATAGTTTCCCTATCACATGCACTCAATCATCAAGTTACTCTCATAACAATACTAGTCATGTTATTAGTCTTAGATGAGCTCATCAACTCAATATTTTCTTCTCAATTTCTCATGTTAATCCTATTGAATTTATCAGAAATCTTGATGGATGCCCAAATTACCGTCAAGTCACATAATTGATCATCTCAAGTACGCACTCCCGCGAACCATACATCTTACGGCAGGATTACCAGTCCAAGCTCAATCCCCCGTAGTAATAACCCATAGAGTAATGTCAGAATTACCAGTCCAGGTTAAATCCCTTTTAATGACAATCACTCTCATAAATTCAGATCTGAATTGCCAGTCCAGGCTAAATTCAGTCCTCAATCGGATTACCCGTCCAAGCTAAATCCTTAATGCACTTATATTCTTCGAGAGGCTCGATGACTCAAGGAACACCTATCCAGGTTGGATCCTATCTATTTTGAGATCATTGGATTAGCCGTCCGAGCTAAATCCTTTTCTGCAACACATGCAGGATCTCATGTCATGTAAGCCATAATTTATCCATCGAATTTCCCTTTCTATTTCAATTGGGACATTTATCATCTTTTCATTTACACTAGCACATTGCATGGATTATCATGCAATGAATATCTAAATTTTCATACATTCAAGAACATGCATTATAAGTATATTAAGAGTTTACTTCGGGTTATGCGAACTTACTTGGTAGTCGTTTCAGATTCGTGTCTTGGTTATTTTGAAACCTTTCGTTTTCCATGGTTGACCTCTGGAATTGGTTCCTCAGGGTCTATATCAGTAAAAATAAATTATTAATACCTCCCATTGTTCACTTCCGGCTTAAGACTCACCCCTAGGAAAAATGACCAATTTGCCCCTAACCTTTCACACTTTTACAATTTAGTCCTAAGACTTGTATAATGAAATATGTGAAATTTCTAAGTTACCTAATGTGACATCCCTAATTAGACCCTAGTCGGAATGTGGTTTCGGGACCACAAAACCGAGTCACAAAAATTCATTTTAATTTTTGTTGCATATATTTATGTGTGATAGTGTATGTAGGAAAAATTAAAAGTTTCAATTTAGTCTTAGGAATGTAAATTTTTCTTGAAAGGACTTAGTTGAAAAATTTAGAAAAGATGGTAGGTAATTTGTAAGAATCCAAAACAATAAGGTGAGAAAGCTTGGGTTTGCATGTTAATTTACCCTTAAAGCATGTAGTGGCCGGCCATGAAATGATGCTATTCCACTAAGTCAAATTAAAAACAATTTTAATTGGCAAATGATGTAATAAATTTATAAGAAAAAGATGAATAAAATAAGAAATAAAGGTAAGAGTGAGTTCATCTTCCTTACCTTCTTGCAAAGCCGAAACAAAAGGGAAAGAGGAAGGAATTTGTCTAGGGCATTCGGCTATCTTGGAGGTTAAATAAGGTAGGAGTTCATGTTATTTCTATTGATTTTTATGAGAACCTAGTTAGTAGTCAAGCTCTTATTGTAACCCATATGTTGATTTTTCTGTAGTTTTGGTGACAAATTGTGCATACGGTATTATTGGATAAATGCTAAAAGGATAGTGTTTTGATGTTTTGGGTAGAAATATTAGAAAGGGGAAAATATGAGCTACCTAAACAGATATATGTGAATTTAAAAGATGGTATGAACAAATGTGGAGTTTTGCTAGTTTAGGATTATTCGGCCAAGTGTTTATGTGGTGGAAATTTAGTGTTAAATGAAATGAAAATGATATTATATGGGGGTATGTATATTCGGCCATATGAGTAAATATATAGATGATGTTAAATTTGATTATGTATAACGGGCCATATAGGGTACACATTGTGATATTAACTTTAATTCTCTATAATTGATCAAGTGGGTGATATTGGTTTATATGGTTAAATTTGATTTATGAATATGTACCTTGAAATAAAATATATCATAGACTATGTTACTTTGGAAGTAAGAATGCATTCGGCCTTGAGACAATCTATAAGTTTTAGTTAAGCTTCTAATGTTTTGAACAAGAATGGTTGTAAGATGAAACGAAAATTATTAAAATATATATGAGTAATTAACAAGGGTGGTTGCCATGTATATAATATTTATGCGTGTTTTATTGAAATATTTATTGAGTTAATTATAGTAATTGGATCTTAGGTGATCAATAGCCAAATGGCTTAAAGTTAGTAAAAGCATAAGGTGAATAAAAAATCAAATGTTGCCGTATGATTCTTTTGATATGAAACTATTAATGTTATGGGATATAAATAACTAGCAAGGTAATTAAACTAGTTAATTTATTTATTTAAGCTCAAGAACCCAAAGGAGGAGAATCAAGCAAGGGAAAAACGAAGTGTATCGAGTAGCCGTTTGGAACCGTTTCATCCGACATAAGGTAAGTCTTTGAGTAATGGAACTTAGCTTAAGATTTGATAAACGATGATATATATTTATATGAACATAATAAATAGAATGTGACCTAATGGTTCTACTTGAACTACATATTGAAATAAATAAGTTTCTAGCATATAAGTTTAGTTATAATGAAGAATGATATGGAATACGGGTAAAGATGGGACTACGAATTGGTGTAATTACCTATAGCAAAATGATAAGGAATAAGTTACCTCTATGAGCCTTAGCCGATTGGTTATTAGAAAAGTGATATTTAAATTATGATTTGTATGTGATAATAAGAAGTACTTATATATGATGATATGTTTTAAACTCAAATGGTAAGTTCTTAAGTGTTTGGACTTGGAAATTTAAGAGCAAGTTGTAATAATCTACTTAGGACAGCAGTAGTAGCGTGAATTTTGAAAATCACCATAAATTGTTGGAATGGAATTAGAGACTGAATAAAATATTTAATCAAAGATAAATGAGTCTAGTTTCTTATAAAATAAACAATGCAAGCAAAGGAATTTCTTATAGAGAGATATTTAAAGTTGTGTGTGACAGTGTCAGAATGAATCTGAAATCCCCTATTCTGTATTTAGAAAATCATTATAAATAGTACAAAAATTTTTATAAGATAAAATTTATATTCTTAGACTCCTTAATGAGTCTAGTTTCAAATGAAATAAGAAAGAACATATTTTGAAATCTGTAAAATGAGAAATTTGATTTGTAGTGAAGAGTGTTCAGTATAGTCAAACAGTGAAATAAGGGAAACTTTAAGAAAATTATGGTTTTGATTGGCCAAACCAAAAATCCTAAAAATGTTATGGATAGAAGATATATAAGTCTATTTTCGGGGAAAATTTATGGCACTTCATTTGGAGTTTCATAGCTCCAGTTACAAATAATTTAATGATTGTTGCTCAAGAAAACAGCTTGTAGTGAATCTATGATTTTGTTGTAAACATTGATGAAACTAATTGAGTTGCTTATAAGCTATTGCTGATTTGATGTACAAGATAAATATATAGGCGGTGAGGCCACAATGGCTAAAATTTAAATGTGTGCAAGTTATCCAAATGGCTATTTTATAAACGTAAGCAATGTATATGTAATATGTGTTGATAGTTTTATAAATTGAAGGTGTGGTGACTTAAATGTTGTTTAGCCGAATGGTTGTCATGAGAAGAATGTAAGTCATGTGTGTATTTTCTTATTTAGTTGGAAGCTTATTGAAAGGGATATATATATATAAATATGTGTTAAAGTCGAATGATATTAGGACATGAAGTTAAGGTACATGCTATATGCTTATATTCGAATGAGGTTAATGAATTACAATGGTGATAGTTTGTGTGAAATGTGGTAACATGTGATTAAATATACATGGAATTTGGAAAGTATCCGGGTTAAGACTCGCTGACTACGTGATGTGGCCTAATGGCTCTTGTGAAATGAGACTAGCTATATTGAGATACGAATAAGTTCGAATGAAGTGATACCTTATTAATGTGTTTCCATGTTGGAAAAATCGAGGCATGTGAATTGATGTGTATACAACTTTGTGAATTAACTATGATGATATATCCGGGCTTAAAGTCCCGCAGGCTAGGTACTAGTAACTGGATTCGGATTTTTTTAAAAAACCTAGTAGGCTATGGCTAAGTGCCATGAAATATTTCAAACCGAAGACCATTTGTATATCTTTAAGATAAGGATTTAATTAGTTTCATAAAAATTTACTAATTTGAGTTGTATTCGGCAGGATGTGCAAATACAAGGTATGGATTGCGTTTGGTCATTTATGTATATGTGATAAGGAATATGTTTGGTCCTTTATATACGTATACGAAACTTTAATACTTGTCATGATTTGATTATTTGAAATATTAATGTGAATATGAACTAAAGAACTAAGCTCCTAAATACATATATACAATTATGTATGTGCACGAAATGAGTGCATATGATTAAGTGGTTAGAGGTATTGAAAGATTGAATTGGTAATTGGTAACTATGGAAACGG
Organism: Gossypium hirsutum; assembly: GCF_007990345.1. Lineage (NCBI taxonomy): Eukaryota > Viridiplantae > Streptophyta > Magnoliopsida > Malvales > Malvaceae > Gossypium > Gossypium hirsutum. Next base: position 37,600,691 of record NC_053431.1, on the reverse strand, counting down.
TAAGTGTACAAAGGTTAAGTATATGGTAAGTGACACTTACTTGCTATGTGAACTCGATTTCGTTTGTATTACAAATGTACTTGAGGAATCACTTATGAGATGGTTATAAGTTATATTCAACGAGTATTGACTCTATCAAATTGTTTATGTAAGATGAAAACATGAATATGTGCTTCCAAATATGGAAACCAAATGTGATTATAGTGTTATGTTTTAGTTCGACTGATTAAACTAAAAGTAGCATGGATATTTTTAAATGCGAAGGGGTATATACTCTTAAATTTGGATGAAATAGATGAATTACATGTGCATACATAGGGTTTAATCTATTTGACCGAATGGTGATATATCTTAACATTTCAAAACGTGATTTGTGTAAGGCCTAATCTTAAGCGACTTAGTAATAAATCAACAATTACGGATGATCAGCACATTAAGTTGGCCAGGTATGTATTATGTACTTGTGTAGGCTTATTAAGCCCATTGAGACTTCACTTGGATTTTGTGTATGTTATAAATGTATTTAATCCAGCAAAGTTAATTGTTTTACTTAAGACTTACTAAGCCTTGAAAGCTTACTCTGTTGTTACATTTCTCTATTTTATAGATTATCAAATTTGGCCTTTGCTCGGGATCGTCAACAACTCGTCACACTATCACTATCCACTCTTTGGTACTACTATGTTTTGGATTATATTATGGCATGTATAGAATAAACTAGTAGTGGAATAATATTCTGGTTAATGTATATAAGCCATGCAAAAATGGCATCTTTTGAATGTGTACTTATAGAAGTTTAATTTTATCCCTGGCTGTATTTAGCATTTATCTAAATGAATGATCTTTATTTCAAGAAAAAGTAAAAAAAAAAATTTACTGTTCCGACATGAGTTACAAGTCTGGTAATACCCCTTTCCTATTCCGACAACGGTTACGGGATAGGGGTGTTACACCCAAGCTTAGCTGAATATTTTTCTTGCCTATAGCAGCCCACATTTTCTTTCATTTCACTTTTTTCTACCCATTTTCACAACTTTTACAAAGTGGTCCCTTAAGCCATTTCCATGAAAAACTACTTAGTAAAAGTTGTTTACTATCCTTTAAACTCTCATATTCCTCTATAATTCATCAAAACACAAAGCATCCCATTCATGGTTAAAATTTTGAACATGAACCCTAGCTTGAAATATGGGTAGAAATAAAGAGAGCATGTTACGAGGATCTCAAAAATACGAAGAACATTAAAAACGAAGCTAGGGAGCAGTTACTATTGAGCTTGAAAATGGTGAAAACCCTAGCTATGGAGACCCTTTAATTTTCGGCAGCCATGGAGAAGGCTGAATTTTGCTTCCTTTTTCCCTTTTTATTAATTTTATTACCAAATGGCCAAAAATGCCCTTCCTTACTAAACTTTCAAATTTTTCATGCATGCCCATTTTTGTCCAAAAACTTAGAAATTGGGAAAATTACTCTTTAAGGACCTATAATTAACATTCCAAAGCAATTTCACACAAATTTCTTCTAGAACCCAAGTTTTGCAATTTATTCAATTTGATCTTTAATTTCCAATTGGACACATTACACATAAAATTTCTTCATGAAATTTTAACACATGCTTATTTTCATATCGTAGACCTCATAATGATCATGAAATAATTATTTTAACATCAGATTTGTAGTCCTGAAACCACTATTCTAACTAGGCCCTATTTCGGGATGTTACAATGATAGTAAATAATAACATGTAATTACCCTTATTACATATGTGATGTCCATATTTTCCAACAATCTCCCACTTAGACCACATATATATTAATTATTCTATAATTACATGTCATTGTATAACCTTATGAGCTCAAAACTTTTACTATCATATCCAAAAGGTATTTTGAACAATCTCGTCTATTAATTATGTTAATATAGAACCAACGCGACTTTCGTTACATATATAGTAACTACGTCCATCCCTGATCACGTATATTAACACAAAAAAATGACATAGATTAAGTATCGATTTGTAGTATGGAAATTACATACAATATGATCTAAACATGTCTATTTACAACCAATCCTCTTAAACCTTAGTGAGATCAAACCTTACCAAAATCAGAGTGTGAATAAACCAAATAAACTTTATTTCTGCAGAAAATAAACTTAATATCCATAAACTGAAATAACTAAAAATGTGTCTATAGCATTAAAGCATTTAAAAGTACAAACTCCCACTAAAATCAAATATCCTTAAATGACATTATACCTATATGAGTAATGTGCTCTTATAAAACCTTAAGTGTAGTCCCTTAGTAAATGGATCTGCAATCATGGAGTTTGTCCTAATATGCTTTATAGGTACTTAACCACTCTGAACTTTTACTTTAACAACCAGGAACTTAAAGCGTATGTGTTTTAACTTTGATGTGCTCCTGTTGCTATTGGAATAAAAGGCTGCAATTTGTTTTCACAATTTGCACCTTAGTGAAAAAATCTTGTATTCATATTCCATCAAAATAGGAGTTTGTATACCTGATGATCTCTAACTGATTAGACCTCTAATATGTGAGCATGTAATCTTTTATTTTCTGAAAATATCTTATAACCCTCTTGGATGCTATCCAAAGTTCTAAACCAGAGTTGTTTAAAATATATGCCTAACATCCTAACAGTGTACATAATATTCCAATGTACAAAAACCTGAACATACATTAGTCTTCCCACTGTTAAAATGTAAAAAATCTTATGCATTTTTGTAATCTTAAAATCATTCTTAAGGCATTGATTGAAACTATACTTATTATTGACAAGCAGTATGTCATTAAAATATAAAACCAAATATAGAACCTTACTCCCACTAAACTTATGGTATATACAATTACCGAAAAAATTCATCTCTAAACTGAATGAGATAATCATTTGGTAAAATTTGTAATACTATTGATGAAAAGTATGCTTAAACCCATAGATGAAGTTCTTTAATTTGCAAATAATTAACTTTGCATCATTAGACCCAAAGTTTTCTAGTTGCACCATATAAATGTATGATCAATGTTACCATTGAGAAACCATTATCTTAATATTCATCTGATGTATCTTAAGGTCAAAATATTCCACTAAAGTCATTATAACCCTTCCTCTAGTAGGCCTTTTTAATGATATTCATTCTTAAAGTTGTTGAGTTTGTTTTTCTAGAACAATTACCTTATCTTGAATAGGGAGTTGTTCAACATTGTCTTATTGAGGTTCTAGATTCACTTCTTAATCAATGATAGGTATGAGAACCTAAACATTATCAAAATTGATAGTAGAAATTGAGTTAGAATTCAATTCATCCTTAAAAGCAATGTCTCTAACCTTATTTCTCCCTCCAAACTCAACATCCTAAAAGAATGTTGCAATTCTCATCTTAAAAATATTCCTAATTGAGGGATCATAAAACTCGAAGCCCTTAGATCACTCAGAATTTCCTTGAACCTTATATTTTATAGACATCAAAGAAGTTAGAAGTGATGTCATTTCAACATGATCATATTTAGCAAAACATTTCTAAATTTCATTCAGAAAACTTTGGCCTGAGTAATCTTTTTAGATTCTTTGCCCTTAAAGGCTTTTGAAATGTTATACTTCATGATCATTAGACTCATGCAATTTGAATGATCCCACCACTCAAAATCCCTTTTAACAGAAGGGTTGTTTTCCATAGTGAGAGGTGGGGGTTGTTCTCCCCTTAGTGCAATGTCTATGTTCATACAACCAAACATTATAAGTTTATTTTCCATTCATTGAAATTAGTCCGATTAAGAATGGTATAGAATTTATATTAGTAGATATTGTGGTAGTAGAAGATGAATTAGCAAAAAATAAATAAAAATAAGCTCACATCAATATTCATAAGTAAACAATAAATTTAGGATAGTGGTTAATCCCATCTTAAGATACCAAACACAACACTAAAATCAAGTCTGTAGACAGTAATATTAACAGTAAGCGGTACTCTTACTGTAGCAATCAAACATTGACAATAAATTATGTCAAACAATGAATTAATCTTTGGACAACATATTGCTCACATAAAGTACCTTATAATTGTCACACATTTATCACCACATATGTCGTTGAAATTCTGCCAAATATTAACTTACCTTTGGGTCAATTAATAAACATATGAATCACAAAAACATATAATCATCTTGATATTTTAAATAAAATAATCTATGCAAAAGAGGTCACTTTGGCGACATTTTTTTTTGACAATAATCAGATTGGGCTTAGATAAAATAAAATCAAAGACTTACAAAAAAACCATACCAAACCAAGGCCCAGAACAATGGCCCAGGCTAAAATAGAATATCTGACTTTAAAAATAAATCTGCCAAAATAAACCAAAAAGAGAGTTCTAGATTCACAATTAAAACCACTGTACAGATGCCCAATCAGAGACTTCAATCGCCTATTATTTCCATCATTTCCATCACTTCAGTTTTAATGGCGATACCAAATATCAAGGGAAGCAATTACCACCGAAACAAGTGATCCATCGATTAAACCTCCCTTCTAACATTCATTTCCTTTCTTTTTCAATCAGGCTCTCTCTCCATATCATTTTTCCTCTGGTTTTCGGCATAAGTGGGTACACTCTCGACCAGGTAAGCTTCTTCCCGTCTTCTTAGGGATTCTTTAGCTAATATGTGGGCTAAACTATTTGCTGATCTAGGGGTAAATTCAAACTTGATATTGCCAAATCTGGAAATTAACTGATGGATATCATGTATATAGGCCCCTATCTTCGATTTATCTTCCCCTTTAGCATTGCATCTTTTAATAATGGATAAAGAATCACCTTCAATGATGATATCCTTTCCTTGCATGTCGAGACCTATTCTGGTTGTTGTCCTGCATGCTAATGCTTCGGCTGCGAAGGCAGAGGTAACTCCAAGATGGGTCTTTGTGGATGATAGGAGAACAAGCCCTTTACTATTTCTGGCTACTATCCCAGAGGCCGATTGTTGATTTCTCTCATCAAAAGCTCCATCGAAATTTATCTTTATTGCCTGTCCAGGTGGGGGTTCCCACTTTTAACTTCCTTAACGGATTTTTCCTTGTTATTCTTGACACCTTCCAATTCTTCAATATAGTTAAGAACAAATCGTGCAATTTCTTGACCCGATCTTTTTGTTTTTTCATGAACACGAGCATTTCTGTCCCCCCATATGGCCCATAGCGCGTAGCAAAAAATTTTGCAAAGATGCTGAGAGTGGAGAATAAGATTCCTGGTAAGCCACTGTTCGAAATCCAAGTTTGTGTCCTTTTCACTGTCTAGTGTTGATAAAGTTTTCCAAACTGCTACTGATACAGGACAATGACGAAAAAGGTGATTCATCATTTCTGGTTCAACACCACAGTGAGGGCATAATGAACAATATGTCAGTTTCCTACAGAGCATGTTCACTTGAGTAGGCAAATAATTCCAAGAGATCTTCTAGATAGAGATCAAAATTTTATGTGGTAGATCTAGGCACCAAAGTTTTTTATAAAATTCCTTGTAGATGGTTTGTAAAGCGTAAGCTCTAGGATCCAAACCTTGTAATAGTTTATAGGCACTTCAAACTGAAAATTCACCCGAAGATTCACCGCTCCAATCCTGAAAGTCCTCATGAGGTTCCTCTGCCAGTGGGATACTGAGAATCTTGCCTGCTGCTTCTTCTGGAAAGGTATTGACAATCAACTCTCTATTCCATTTTCTCTAGTTATTATTGATAAACTCTACAACCTTATAATCAAGCAAATTGGCCTCACTAGAATATAATCTAGCATTACTAAAATCTGGAATCCAATTTTCATTAAAAACTGATATGCTCGAATCGGTACCGACCTTTCAGTAAAGGCCATCTGATAAAACTTTCTTTGTCGCCCATAAACTCCTCCATATGTATGAACAATTATTTCTGAAACGTGAATTTAAAAAATCAACTTCTGGAAAATATTTTGCTTTAAGTACTCTCGCTACTAATGAATTTGGGTTGGTTAAAATCCTCCATCCCTGTTTTGCTAAGAGAGCTTTATTAAACTGAGACATACTTCTGAATCCCATACCCCCTTCTTCTTTGGAACGACACAAATGCTTCCATAGGCACCAATGGATTCCTCTTTTTCCATGTCCTTTTCGCCACCGGAACTTTGCAAAAATGCTTTCCAACTCCCCACACAATGAAATAAGTAGAACAAAGCAAGACATGGCATAAGTAGGGATAGCCTGGAGTATTGATTTAATAAAGACTTCCTTTCCCCCTTGAGATAAAAACCTTGTACTCCACCCTTCGATTCTCATAGAAACCAGTTCTTTTAGATTTTGAAAAGACTCTTTTTTCCTTTTTCCGACAACATTAGGAAGTCCCAAGTACTTTTCAATATTTTTTGAACTTCTAACTCCAAGTAAGGACAAAATTTTTTCTTTTTTTTCTGCAAGTGTATTGGAGCTATAAAAAATTGTTGATTATTCAAAATTCACATATTAGCCTGAACAGTCTTCATATTCTCTGAGAATTTCTTTCAGAATCGTTGCACCCCTAATTATTGCTTCAGCAAATAAGATGCAATCATCTGCAAAAAGTAAGTGAGAAATTTTTGGCTCCCTTCGACTTGCCTTTGCACCTTTAAGCAAACCTACTTCCATTGCTAATCTCATTAATAATGAAAGCCCCTCACTGCACATAAGGAAAAGGAACGAACTAAGTGGATCACCTTGACGAAGCCCCCTTGATGGTTGAAAGATTCTCCCGTTTATTCCATTTACATGAACAGAATAAGAAATTGTAGTAACGCATTTCATAATCAAGCCAACCCATTCTCTTGAGAACCCCATTTGTAACATAACTGCCTTTAAGAAATCCCATTCCACTCTATCATATGATTTACTCATGTCTAACTTTACAGCCATATAGCCTTTTTTTCCTGTGCGCTTCTGTTGAAACGTATATAAGATTTCATATGCTAGAAGCACATTATCAGAAATAAGACGTCCTGGAACAAATGCACTCTGTACAGCATCAATACAGCTGCCAATAACCCCTTGGAGGTGGTTTGCTATTGTTTTTGCCATAATCTTATAAATGACCGTGCATAAGCTAATAGGTCTAAAGTTGACAAGTTTGGTAGGACTTGGGATCTTAGGAATGAGCACAATATCTGTTCTATTGAAAGCCTCAAAATTTTGATCATTATTTAGAATATCTAAACAGAAAGTTTCAACATCCTTACCAATGGTGTGCTAATAATTTTGAAAGAACAATGCTGGGAAGCCATCAGGGCTAGGAGCTTTAGTGGGCCTTATTCCTTTTAAAGCAATCTAGACTTCCTCTACTGTGAAAGGCGATGATAGATCTAAATTTTGCGCATGTGAAACTTTATTAACAATACCTGTTAACAGATGAGATGCATCCCCAACACCATTCGTCCTAAATAGCCTTTGGAAAAATAAAGTAGCTACCTTACAAATCTCTATACCATCTATAATCTCTCGTCCTTCATCTGATTCCAGCCGAATTATTGTGTTTGATCACTTACGAGCTGAAGCACACTTATGAAAAAAACTTGTATTTTTATCTCCATGCCGAAGCCAGTTTACTCTTGCTCTTTGTTCCCAGTATAATTCATCTTTATCAATCTCCATATTAAGATGGATTTTTGTATCAATTATTTTTGCCATCGTTTCATCGTCCCTTTATTTCTCCACCAATATTTCAAGATCTTTAGAAAGCTTTCTTTTTAATCCTTCCCTCTTCTTTTTGATAGTGCCTGACCAACTCTACAATCGGACCTGTAACCTCTTCAGTTTCTCTATTAGCGTGCCATTCGATGCTTCCCATGAATCCTTTATTTCTTGTTCTAGAGAATCCTCTAATGTCCACCATGCCTCAAATCTGAATTTAGAACTCTTAGTACGTACCTCATCACTTTCTGTGTTTAAAAGTAAGGGGCAGTGATCTGATGTAGAGTGTGATAGATGACGAATATTACCTACTGGGATCAGATTCATCCATTTTCCATTTGCAACTCCTCTATCCAGCCTCTCCTTGATATTTGTCGCTGGCAAATTTCCTCTTTCCCAAGTAAACCAATTCCCCGAGTACCCAATGTCCACTAGTTGACATTCCTTTAGAACCTCCCTAAAAGCCTCCATTCTCCCTTGCTCCCTTTGAATTCCTCCACTTTTCTCAAAAGAATATATAATTTCGTTGAAGTCCCCACACACAATCCATGGAAAATCTTGTTCTTCGCCTAATTTCCTGAGAAGATCCCAAGAAATATTCTTATTATTAAGATAAGGGGAGCCCTAAAATCCTGTAAATCTCCATGCTTATCGGACATCATCTGCCTTTATCATTACATCAACATGCCACTTGGACAGACTTTTAAGATCAATTGTTATCTCTCCTTTCCATGCTAGACATAGTCCACCCTTTGACCCTTTAGCTGCAATATCAATTCCATTCATGAAACCACAACTCCTCCTAGCTTTTTCCATACGTTTTTTTATCAATTTTTGTGACACCCCTAATTTGATCCTAGTCGGGAAGTGGTTTCGGGACCACTAAACCGAGTCATAAAAATAATTAACCGTTATAATTGATGCTCATTATATGTACATGTGCATGTGTGAAAATTTCATGTTTGAATTTTGTTAATTGTAAGTGAATTTTATCAAATAGGACTTATGTGAGAAAATTTAGAAATGTGCTAGGCAAATGCAAAGTGGCCTATTAATGCATATTGTGAAAATGATGGGTTTGCATGTCAATTTACCCAAATTAAGGCATAGTGGCCGGCCATGCTATGAGTGGAAACATGTCACAAACATGTTTTGTTAGTGATGGATGTTAGGAACAATAAAATAAGGAGTATGGGATACAAAATATATGCCTTTTATATTAATAAATTAAATGTTAAATGAATAAATAAAAAGGGGCTTATGTGAAAAATCTTGAAAATGTCATAGGTTAATTGGTAGTGGCTAAAAATTGCATGGTTTGAAGCATGAGGGACTTGCATGTCAAACATTCCTTTTTCTTGGTAGTGGACGGCAAGGATGGGCATGAATGACACATTTTGGCATTTTGTATGTTATATTTTAGTTAAATAATATCAAATAGTTTTATAATAAATCAAGCTATTATATGTCATAAGTTATAAGAGGAATTAAATAATTAAAAGGGTGAGAAAAACAAAGTTGGGTCTTTTCTTCTTCTCCATTGCCGTGAGTAGAAAAGAGAAAGAAGGGAAAAAAGGCTCAAGACACATTTGGCCATTAGCATAGATTGATTCTAAGGTATGAGTTTATGTCATTTTTTTGTTGAAAACTTGTGAAATTGAGTTTGTATCTTAGTTCTATCTTAAACCATGAGTTATACTCTTAGATTTTTTTTATGGAAGCATGTACGGTTTTGTATAGAAAATCCTATGTTTGAAATTTGTTGTTAGAAAAGGGATTAAGAGTACTTAATAGACTCCTTGAGGTTAAATTTCACATGAATAGGAAATTGTGAACTTAATTTATGAGCTAGATGCAATCCCTTATAAACCCCACGTTGAATTTCGATTTTGGTCAAAGAATGTGTATTCGGCCAAGTTCTTGATGAGTTAAATTTGATTGCTTGAAGCTTTAATTTGTAATTAGTCATTAGGTGAGTTTTAAACTTGTCAAAGTTGATAAATTGGGGGTTTAAATGGCTTGTTTATATTGTTAAGTTGGTTATGGTGATTTCATCAAATGATGATTATTAATGATTTTGATAAATTGACCAAAGTGTAATGATAAGTGTGAATTATATTTGACACGTTGCTCATGATTTTGTTGATTCGGTTATGTCATGTATTTAATGGTGGTGGTATAATGTTTGTGCATTATATGCTAAAATGACTTTAGGCTAAAGGGGTAATGTATTAGTAAATTCGGCAATGGAGGCTAATTTATAGAATTTTTTTTAGAGAAATTTATTATGTGTTATTTGAATGCCGAATATACTCCCAAATTGATGACATGAATTGTTTGTAATTTTGAGAAGTGGTAAGGTGAATATGCCAATTGATATTTCTTTAAAAATATTAGTATAGCATTCGCCATAGGTAAAATGTCATAAGGATGGAATTTATGCTATTTTTTGGTAGCCTAAATCCATAAAGGAGCATTCGGTTTTGGTCTAAAGGATAGTGAATTGTTGTTGAATGGCCTCAAATGAAATGTGTATGCTATAAAATGAGTATTTGGGCAGGCTAATTGATTGAAAAGTGTTTGAAGCATGTTTGGGTGGAACCTAATTGAGTCTTTGTGACTGTTTTAACTGTAGTAATCGGCTAAAGTGGTTACTGTGTAACTATTTATATATTTTTATTATGATAGCTGAATGTAACATAAATAAGGATGTGAATAAATTGTAGTTTCAGAGGTTGTTAATGAAGACATGAGTGTGGAAGCATTCGGTCAAAGAAGAATGGTTGTATGAAAGTAAGATTATAAATGTAGTAGTGCCTTGTAAAGTGCGTAAATTACATGACTTTGATAAGTGTTGCTTGTGTTTTGAAACTTATCAATGTTTTTTTTAAATGTGCCGAATGTGATTTTTGTTGAATAATAGAGATGTGATAAGTTGAATTTGTTTAATTAAGCTCAAGGACAAAAAGGGGCACAAATTTCGGATAAGGGAAAGAGGAAGTAGCTGAATAGTCGATTCGTGATAATTCGATAACATCCGAGGTAAGTTTTAAGTGATTAAACGTTGAGTAAATTCAATTATAATAGGACATGATGAGTTGATTTAATAAGATATGATGTGGCCATGATATGTTCTAAGCTCAAATGGTAAGTTCTTAAGTGTTTGAGCTTGGGAATTTAAGGGTAATTTGAAATAGTCTGCTTAGGACAGCAGCAGTAATGTGACTTTAGAAAATCACCATAAATTTATGGATTTGAATTAGAGGCTGAATGAGACATGAAATTAAATCTTAATGAGTCTAGTTTCTTATAAAAGAAACCGTGTAAGAAAAGGGATTTCCGATAATGAGATACTTAAAGTTGTGTGAGACAGCGCAGAATGACACTGTAATCCTCTGTTCTGTTTTTAGAAAATCATTATAAATTGTACAAAAATGGTTATAAGATAAAATTTATATGCTTAGACTCCTTAATTAGTCTAGTTTCAAATGAAATCAAATACAACACATTTTGAATTCTGTAAAATGAGAAATTTGATTCGTAGTGAAGAGTGGTCAGATTAGTCAAACAGTGAAACAGGGGAAACTTTAAGAAAATCTGGTATTGATTGGCCAAACCTAAAATTCTGGAAATTTTATGGATGGAAGATATACGAGTCTATATTCAGGAAAAATTAACGGAAAGTGATTTGGAGTTTTGTAGCTCCGGTTATAAATAATTTAGTGACCATTGCTCAGGAAAACAGCTCGTAGTGAATATGTGATTTTGTTGTAAACATGGATAAAACTTGTTTTAGTTGCTCATAAGCTATTGATTAAACCCATACTTGAATTCTAAATCGTGATATTGTAAGCTTATGAGTATTTGAATATGAAATGATAGTATGGCGTAAAATTGAATTATTCGTTGGAAAGTGATGGATGTAGATTCGGCCAAGACCAAGTCTGTACATGATAGTATAGGTGGTATGTGAAGTATATTTGAATAAATGTGAAAGTGTATATATATGTGATAAGGCCTAATGGCCGATGTGATGAATGTGAAAGTGTATATATGTGATAAGGCCTAATGTCCGATGTGATGAATGTGAAAGTGTATATATTTGATAAGGCCTAATGGCCGATGTGATGAATGTGAAAGTGTATATATGTGATAAGGCTTAATGGCCGATGTGATGAATGTGAAAGTGTATATATATGTGATAAGGCCTAATGGCCGATGTGATGAATGTGAAAGTGTATATATGTGATAAGGCCTAATGGCCGATGTGATGAATGTGAAAGTGTATATATGTGATAAGGCCTAATGGCCGATGTGATGAATGTGAAAGTGTATATATGTGACAGGGCCGAGTGGCCAACGTGATGGATGTGAAAGTGTATAAATGTGATAAGTCCCGAAGGGCATTTGTGTCAGTACTATATCCGAGTTAAAACCCCGCAGGCTTTATGCGAGAATATTATCACTGATTAATGTCCGTAAGCTTCGTGCTCGTACTATATCCGAGCTCTAAAGACCCGATGACTACGTGTGGGGATTTTTTCCGGGTAAGACTTCGTAATAAGAATTGCTTATAAATATATTCAATGCGAAAGGTTAAACAGGTATGTACTCCAAGTTTATATGTGAGCTTGATTTGCACTAAATCATAAGGTAGTTATGTGATGCATACGAGAGCAATCTATGAGACTATTCCTATGATTATGTGACATCGGATCAGTGTGAGAGGTTATGTGAAATCATACGATATATCTATGTCACATGAGCTCACTTTTATGTGAAAGTTTATCTGCCTATTGTATATGATGAGATGTGCATATTCGGTAAAGGGATGGTATGCCCGAAGGAAGAGTGAAATAAAAAAATACGAACAACTATGTTATAATTTGATTGTTATCTGTTGACACTGCTTAAAACTTACTAAGCATTGTAATGCTTACTCTGTTTCCTCTGTTTTATAGATCTCATTTGGAAGCTACAGGCTCGGGGATCATCAGCAACTAGCCACACTATCACTATCCATTGTTTGGTACCGCTACGTTTTGGATTATCTTATGGCATGTATAGAATAGACTAGTGGCGGAAGAATATTTTTGGTTAATGTATATAAGCCATGCAAAAATGGCATCTTTCGAATGTTTACTTAGGGAAGTTTAAATTTTATCCCTGGCTGTGCTTAGTACTTATTTAAATGAATGATCTTTATTTCAAGAAAAAGTTCAAAATTTTACTGTTCTGACATGAGTTACAAGTCCGGTAATGCCCCTTACCTATTCTGGCGACGGTTACGGGATAGGGGTGTTACATTTTATTGGTATCAGAGCTACGGTTTAGTCGATTCTAGGACTAACGTAGCACGCGTGAGTCTATTTATACATGCCATAAAGTGATAAAATGATAGTGTGATGATTTTTGGCTATTAAAATGTGTTTGCTGTATTGTAATGAATCTTGATCCCGATCGAGCGGTAGCAAGCTTCTGACTATGAGAATTTGCGATATAACTTCATTTAGATATGCCTAAATTATTAAGTTGATCAGGTACGTATCATGTACTCGTATTTGAATTTCGATTTGGATTGAATTATAAGGGTATAAGTGATGCAATTTTGAATGAGTGTTATGACTATAAATGTGATTTTTGTATGTGGCTATGGAACTGGAAGTTGAATGGTCGATAAGCATGTTGTGTTTGTATTCAAGTAATGTAAATGATATACTAATGTGTATTGCTATATGTGTATATGTATGTAGAGACGAAATTGTCGAATGTAAAAAGGCAGTGAAGCGTATAGAGTGGTTGGTTTTCAGCACTAAGTGTGCGGGCAATAAGTGTTCACGGTTGTGAGATTGGCACTAAGTGTGCGGGCAATAAGTGTTCACGGTTGTGAGATTGGCACTAAGTGTGCGGGCAATAAGTGTTCACGGTTGTGAGATTGGCACTAAGTGTGCGGGCTTGAAATGCATGGCACTAAGTGTGCGAGTTTAAAGTACATGGCACTAAGTGTGCGTGGTTGATTATTAAGCACTATGTGTGCGAACCCACTATATATATATATTTTCTATCAATTATTTATATTAAGGGTGCGACCTTACCAAGTCGATTTCGGACAGCGGAAAGGGGTAAGTTCTTGAGTAATAGAGCTTAAATTATGATTTGATTAGATCATGTTTTAAGCAAATCAAAATCATGCTATTTGTGTGTGGCTATTGAGCCGAAATTGCAAGAATGATAAGTGTCTTGTGTTTGAGTTTTGCTAATGAAAATGAATTACGAATGTGTCATGATTTATTGTTAAATGTGCATGGTTATTTGAATGATGTCCGGGCTAAGTCCCGAAGGCTTTGTGCTAAGTGACCATATCCGGACTAAGATCCGAAGGCATTGGTACGAGTTACTAAATCCGGGCTAAGTCCCGAAGAGCATTCATGCTAGTGATGTATCCGGGCTAAGTTTCGAAGAGCATTCGTGCTAGTGATATATCCGTGCTAAACCCCGAAGAGCATTCGTGCTGGTGTTATGTCCGGGCTAGGTCCCGAAGAGCAATCATGCTGGTGACGTGTATTCGGGCCTTCGTGCCTAGTAGGCTTCGTGCCGGTAATTTGAGCAAAGTTTAAGTATTCATTACTATACGAATTCAAATTTAAATGAGATGATATGTTTAAAAGTGTACATACATGATGTTTATAGACTTGGTTAAGTCATATCAATGTGTATTAACGAATGAATAAGAGCACTATGTATGTGAATAATTAGAGGCACTGTGTGTGTGCGAATTCCTTTAACCGAGCACTATGAGTGCGAGATCGGTCAGTGGGCAGTAAGTGTGTGAAGTGGAATTCATGTAAGACCTCGTTTGGGACGAAGGCATTGATTTGAGATAGTGTGTAAGACCATGTCTGGGACATGGCATCGGCTCGATATGTGAGAATATGTAAGACCATATCTAGGATATGGCATTGTAAGAGCTATATGTGCTATTGCTGAATGGACACTATTTTGTTAATCTTGTTCAAGAAATTATTTTGATTAAGTTTCGACATTCGAAAGTTTGAAAGAATTTTTGATGAATGTTGATAATTTTGGATATACGAGTTATGCGCTAGAATAAATCTCATGCCAGAGTATTATATTAGGCTTTATGCCTATTCGACTGTATACGGGTAACGTTAACTACGATTGAATGTGCTAAATGAGCTAAATGTTCAGGTACGTGGAAGTTGACTTTTCTTTTGGAAATGAGTTAAGTTGAATATTGAGATGTGATAAAGTTATAAAGGATATTTATTGGGATGTTTGAGTATATGTGTACTTTCGGTTAGGTTACAGCTTATTTATGAATGAAAACATGGGTTACAAATATGTGGGTTGATGATGTGAATTATACATATTAATATGTGCTTAATATGTGTTTGAGAAGCAATTGTGAATTAAATTAAGTGATTATTACTTATGAAATCAAGAAAATGAGATATATGTGCATACTTGTAGAACTGTTTATGTATTTGTTTTAAGATAAGAAAATGATTTTATAGATCGATGCGAAATCAATAATGAATTACAATTGCCATCGATGAGCTAATGTTTATATGAATATAATTCAATAAGAGGACGCTATCCTAAACTATGCATCGGTAGAAATTTTTGGGGACGAAAATCCCTAAAGGGGGGAAGAGTTGTGACACCCCTAATTTGACCCTAGTCGGGAAGTGGTTTCGGGACCACTAAACCGAGTCATAAAAATAATTAACCGTTATAATTGATGCTCATTATATGTACATGTGCATGTGTGAAAATTTCATGTTTGAATTTTGTTAATTGTAAGTGAATTTTATCAAATAGGACTTATGTGAGAAAATTTAGAAATGTACTAGGCAAATGCAAAGTGGCCTATTAATGCATATTGTGAAAATGATGGGTTTGCATGTCAATTTACCCAAATTAAGGCATAGTGGCCGGCCATGCTATGAGTGGAAACATGTCACAAACATGTTTTGTTAGTGATGGATGTTAGGAACAATAAAATAAGGAGTATGGGATACAAAATATATGCCTTTTATATTAATAAATTAAATGTTAAATGAATAAATAAAAAGGGGCTTATGTGAAAAATCTTGAAAATGTCATAGGTTAATTGGTAGTGGCTAAAAATTGCATGGTTTGAAGCATGAGGGACTTGCATGTCAAACATTCCTTTTTCTTGGTAGTGGACGGCAAGGATGGGCATGAATGACACATTTTGGCATTTTGTATGTTATATTTTAGTTAAATAATATCAAATAGTTTTATAATAAATCAAGCTATTATATGTCATAAGTTATAAGAGGAATTAAATAATTAAAAGGGTGAGAAAAACAAAGTTGGGTCTTTTCTTCTTCTCCATTGCCGTGAGTAGAAAAGAGAAAGAAGGGAAAAAAGGCTCAAGACACATTTGGCCATTAGCATAGATTGATTCTAAGGTATGAGTTTATGTCGTTTTTTTTGTTGAAAACTTGTGAAATTGAGTTTGTATCTTAGTTCTATCTTAAACCATGAGTTATTCTCTTAGATTTTTTTATGGAAGCATGTATGGTTTTGTATAGAAAATCCTATGTTTGAAATTTGTTGTTAGAAAAGGGATTAAGAGTACTTAATAGACTCCATGAGGTTAAATTTCACATGAATAGGAAATTGTGAACTTAATTTATGAGCTAGATGCAATCCCTTATAAACCCCACGTTGAATTTCGATTTTGGTCAAAGAATGTGTATTCGGCCAAGTTCTTGATGAGTTAAATTTGATTGCTTGAAGCTTTAATTTGTAATTAGTCATTAGGTGAGTTTTAAACTTGTCAAAGTTGATAAATTGGGGGTTTAAATGGCTTGTTTATATTGTTAAGTTGGTTATGGTGATTTCATCAAATGATGATTATTAATGATTTTGATAAATTGACCAAAGTGTAATGATAAGTGTGAATTATATTTGACACGTTGCTCATGATTTTGTTGATTCGGTTATGTCATGTATTTAATGGTGGTGGTATAATGTTTGTGCATTATATGCTAAAATGACTTTAGGCTAAAGGGGTAATGTATTAGTAAATTCGGCAATGGAGGCTAATTTATAGAATTTTTTTTAGAGAAATTTATTATGTGTTATTTGAATGCCGAATATACTCCCAAATTGATGACATGAATTGTTTGTAATTTTGAGAAGTGGTAAGGTGAATATGCCAATTGATATTTCTTTAAAAATATTAGTATAGCATTCGCCATAGGTAAAATGTCATAAGGATGGAATTTATGCTATTTGTTGGTAGCCTAAATCCATAAAGGAGCATTCGGTTTTGGTCTAAAGGATAGTGAATTGTTGTTGAATGGCCTCAAATGAAATGTGTATGTTATAAAATGAGTATTTGGGCAGGCTAATTGATTGAAAAGTGTTTGAAGCATGTTTGGGTGGAACCTAATTGAGTCTTTGTGACTGTTTTAATTGTAGTAATCGACTAAAGTGGTTATTGTGTAACTATTTATATATTTTTATTATGATAGCCGAATGTAACATAAATAAGGATGTGAATAAATTGTAGTTTCAGAGGTTGTTAATGAAGACATGAGTGTGGAAGCATTCGGTCAAAGAAGAATGGTTGTATGAAAGTAAGATTATAAATGTAGTAGTGCCTTGTAAAGTGCGTAAATTACATGACTATGATAAGTGTTGCTTGTGTTTTGAGACTTATCAATGTTTTTTTTAAATGTGCCGAATGTGATTTTTGTTGAATAATAGAGATGTGATAAGTTGAATTTGTTTAATTAAGCTCAAGGACAAAAAGGGGCACAAATTTCGGATAAGGGAAAGAGGAAGTAGCTGAATAGTCGATTCGTGATAATTCGATAACATCCGAGGTAAGTTTTAAGTGATTAAACGTTGAGTAAATTCAATTATAATAGGACATGATGAGTTGATTTAATAAGATATGATGTGGCCATGATATGTTCTAAGCTCAAATGGTAAGTTCTTAAGTGTTTGAGCTTGGGAATTTAAGGGTAATTTGAAATAGTCTGCTTAGGACAGCAGCAGTAACGTGAATTTAGAAAATCACCATAAATTTATGGATTTGAATTAGAGGCTGAATGAGACATGAAATTAAATCTTAATGAGTCTAGTTTCTTATAAAAGAAACCATGTAAGAAAAGGGATTTCCGATAATGAGATACTTAAAGTTGTGTGAGACAGCGCAGAATGACACTGTAATCCTCTGTTCTGTTTTTAGAAAATCATTATAAATTGTACAAAAATGGTTATAAGATAAAATTTATATGCTTAGACTCCTTAATGAGTCTAGTTTCAAATGAAATCAAATACAACACATTTTGAATTCTGTAAAATGAGAAATTTGATTCGTAGTGAAGAGTGGTCAGATTAGTCAAACAGTGAAACATGGGAAACTTTAAGAAAAATCTGGTATTGATTGGCCAAACCTAAAATTCTGGAAATTTTATGGATGGAAGATATACAAGTCTATATTCAGGAAAACTTAACGGAAAGTGATTTGGAGTTTTGTAGCTCCGGTTATAAATAATTTAGTGACCATTGCTCAGGAAAATAACTCGTAGTGAATATGTGATTTTGTTGTAAACATGGATAAAACTTGTTTTAGTTGCTCATAAGCTATTGATTAAACCCATACTTGAATTCTAAATCGTGATATTGTAAGCTTATGAGTATTCGAATATGAAATGATAGTATGGCGTAAAATTGAATTATTCGTTGGAAAGTGATGGATGTAGATTCGGCCAAGACCAAGTCTGTACATGATAGTATAGGTGGTATGTGAAGTATATTTAAATAAATGTGAAAGTGTATATATATGTGATAAGGCCTAATGGCCGATGTGATGAATGTGAAAGTGTATATATGTGATAAGGCCTAATGGCCGATGTGATGAATGTGAAAGTGTATATATGTGATAAGGCCTAATGGCCGATGTGATGAATGTGAAAGTGTATATATGTGATAAGGCCTAATGGCCGATGTGATGAATGTGAAAGTGTATATATATGTGATAAGGCCTAATGGCCGATGTGATGAATGTGAAAGTGTATATATGTGATAAGGCCTAATGGCCGATGTGATGAATGTGAAAGTGTATATATGTGATAAGGCCTAATGGCCGATGTGATGAATGTGAAAGTGTATATATGTGACAGGGCCGAGTGGCCAACGTGATGGATGTGAAAGTGTATAAATGTGATAAGTCCCGAAGGGCATTTGTGTCAGTACTATATCCGAGTTAAAACCCCGCAGGCTTTATGCGAGAATATTATCACTGATTAATGTCCGTAAGCTTCGTGCTCGTACTATATCCGAGCTCTAAAGACCCGATGACTACGTGTGGGGATTTTTTCCGGGTAAGACTTCGTAATAAGAATTGCTTATAAATATATTCAATGCGAAAGGTTAAACAGGTATGTACTCCAAGTTTATATGTGAGCTTGATTTGCACTAAATCATAAGGTAGTTATGTGATGCATACGAGAGCAATCTATGAGACTATTCCTATGATTATGTGACATCGGATCAGTGTGAGAGGTTATGTGAAATCATACGATATATCTATGTCACATGAGCTCACTTTTATGTGAAAGTTTATCTGCCTATTGTATATGATGAGATGTGCATATTCGGTAAAGGGATGGTATGCCCGAAGGAAGAGTGAAATAAAAAAATACGAACAACTATGTTATAATTTGATTGTTATCTGTTGACACTGCTTAAAACTTACTAAGCATTGTAATGCTTACTCTGTTTCCTCTGTTTTATAGATCTCATTTGGAAGCTACAGGCTCGGGGATCATCAGCAACTAGTCACACTATCACTATCCATTGTTTGGTACCGCTACGTTTTGGATTATCTTATGGCATGTATAGAATAGACTAGTGGCGGAAGAATATTTTTGGTTAATGTATATAAGCCATGCGAAAATGGCATCTTTCGAATGTTTACTTAGGGAAGTTTAAATTTTATCCCTGGCTGTGCTTAGTACTTATTTAAATGAATGATCTTTATTTCAAGAAAAAGTTCAAAATTTTACTGTTCTGACATGAGTTACAAGTCCGGTAATGCCCCTTACCTATTCCGGTGACGGTTACGGGATAGGGGTGTTACAATTTTAGTCTCCATCAAGAAGACCATTTGGGGATGATGCTGCTTTAACAAATGTCGCAGCCTCCAAACTGCCCGTGGACTCCCCAACCCACGGACATTCCAACTTATGCTTTTCATTATGTCCGATCGGCTTGCCTTTTGGCAGCCGCCAATCCATAATTGTTTGAGGCAAAACTGTTCTCTGAGATTTCTACCATTGCATCTACTGAAACATCTTTATTCACAACGTCTTCATATTTCATTTTTTTTACGCCCTCTTCAAGTGATGAATCTGTGTCGATTTCTCCAATATCAACTTCTGGACTCTTCCTCTTTCCCATAATGCTTTCTTCCTTCCTGCTATCTGACTTTCGCGACATTTTGTTTCAACTAATCTATTTAAAATATTAGCCATCCTTAATTAAAACCTAAAGCCAAAATCTAAATTTATTTGTTTCAAAATATTTCTTATCTTTCAATCAAATTAAAAGATAATAGTATATATATGTTGATAAACTGTAATTTATACATATTTTTAACCCATGTTTCATACATTTTATGGATGATTTCCCATTAGAATTGGTGAATTCGATGCTCCTAATGCTTTAATTTCATGTTTTATGCCTAGAAGAGCATAGGAGAGCGAAAGGAACGAGAAACGGGCCAAAAATGAAGAAAATGGGCCAAAGTACGAAATCAACACGGCCTGAACTGCCTCACACGGGCAAACCACACGGCCGTGTCAATTTGGCAGGCTTGAACACGGCCTGAAGTAATCGAACACGGGCGTGTCACACGAGCGTGTCCCTGCGAGCCCAAATTGAGTCCAATTCGAAAAAGGCTAATTTTGAGGGCTTTTAGGCATTCCAAAGCCTATAAATACACCCTAGAGGAGGAAGAAAGGAGACACACAGAATAAGGGGGCAAGGAATTACCCCAAGAAAGCCGATTGATCCATCTCAGAAGCCGGATTCATCATTAAGACTGAAGATCTCTCCTCAATTTCCCTTCAGGAGTTTTGGGTTTTCTTTATGTTTTGTATTCTTTATTATTCTGAGATGTTTTCTTGTTTAGTTATGAACTAAAACCCCTAAATACCTAAGGGGAATGAAACCTAAGACGAATCTTGTTATTATTTTCTGAATCGTATGATAAATATTTAACTTATTCTTAATTATGTGTTCTTAATTATTTTTTTGATATCCCAGGATACTGATTCACGATAAGCTCTTATTCAAAGGAGGAATAGACCCTGTTTAAGAGTACATTTACCATAATTAAGCGGAGTTGATTGCGCGCCTAGACATAGGGTGACAAGATTTTGCCGGATCAGGGTGAAACCTAATAATGGGATCCATAGATAGAGTTAATGCAACCCTAGAGTGTTAATTATAGAAAAGTCTCGATTATTCAATCTAAGGATTAGACATTATTAGTCTTGAATAGGGATAATAACATAACTTAGGGATCTCTATGGAACAAGTTAAATGAATAAATACTCTGATTCGGAGCCAGAATAACAAGTACAGTCTAGGTGGATTTTTCCTTAGGTATTTCCTTCATTCAATCAATTTTCCAAAAAGCAATTTCCCAATTCTATTCTCTGTGATTTCTTAGTTTATATAATTAGTTAGTTAAAACAAAAACCTCTTTATCCTTAGGCTAAATAATAAAAAGACAGTCATTACTAGTACTTTTAGTTCCTTTGGGTTCGACAATCCGGTCTTGCTAAAACTATACTACTGTTCGATAGGTACACTTGCCTACATCGTGATAATAGTCAGTTTCAAGAACGAGTAATTATAAATATTTTAAAACCTATCACGAAATCACGCGATCAAGTTTTTGGCACAGTTGCCGGGGAACTAAGATATTAGGAACACTCAATTTTTATTACTTTAGCCATTTATTTTTGCAATTTAATTTATTATTATTATTTATTATTTTACTTTTTCTTTCTCTTGGCAGGTTTTTATAGTTTATGACTAGAAGAAACCTGTTAGGACCACTACTTTTTGACGAAGAAATTGATTGCACAGTATGCAAAAACCAAAGAGAAATAAGGCGAAGCTTAAGATACACAGAGAACAAGCAAGAAGATGATACTCAAACCCTAATCGAAGAGATGGCTGAAAACCAAGACAATCAGCTACCTCCTGCAATTGTGGCTAATCAAAATCCTGTTCCACGCACTATGTATGATTATACTTAACCTTATTTAACAAGAACTGAATCTAGCATAGTTAGACCTGCTGTAGCTGCAAATACTTTTGAAACCTAACACAATTCAAATGATACAACAGTTTATTCAGTTTAACGGTTTGCAGGATGAAGATCCCAACGCTCACTTAGCAAACTTTCTGGAATTTTGCGATACATTTAAAATCAATGGCATTTCTGATGATGCCATACATCTTTGGTTGTTTCCCTTTTCATTGTGGAATAAAGCTAAACAGTGGTTAAACTCGTTACCACGAGGGTCAATTACTACTTGGGAACAAATAACCAAAAAATTTTTACTCAAATACTTTTCACCGACTAAAACGGCTAAATTACGTAATGATATCTCATCGTTTGTGCAGATGGACTTAGAAACACTTTACGATGCATGGGAGAGATACAAAGACTTACTGAGAAGTTGCCCTCACCATGGGTTACCGCTTTGGCTTCAGGTTCAAACATTCCATAATGGCCTGAATTCTTCGACTTGACAAATGGTTGACGCAGCTGCTGTTGGAACCATCAACAATAAAACACCTGAAGATGCCTATGATTTTATATAGGAGATGTCACTGAATAACTATCAGTGGCAAGTCATGAGGACTAAGCCAAGTAAAGCAGCATGCATTTATAATGTCGATTCGGTTACTATGCTGTCAAACTAGGTAGAACTACTAAATAAAAAGATTGATGGTTTTCTTAGTTCTTCACAGGTTTACCCAGTAATGCAGTGCGAAGCAGGTGGAGGTGGACCAAACCATTCGGAATACCAACCTTTTGGCCACAACATGGATAATGAGCAATTAAATTACATGGGTAATAATCCTCGACCTCAAAACAATCCATATAGTAACACTTACAATGCAGATTGGAGGAACCACCCCAATTTCTCGTGGGGCGGTCAAGGAAATCAAAAACCATAATATCCTCTGGGTTTTCAACAACCACCCTACCAACAAGAAAGAAGTCGAACGTTGAAGAGATGCTCTCAAAGTTTATATCGGTGTTAGAAACCCATTTTTAGAACACCGAGACAGCACTTAAAAATCAACAAGCGTCGATCCAAGGGCTTGAAACTCAAATAGGCCAGCTTGCCAAACTAATCTCCGAACGACCACAAGGTAGCTTGCCAAGTAATACTGAACCCAACCCAAGGGAACAGCTCAACGCAATTAATATTCAAGATGAAGAAGGATTTGTTGAGCCTGAGCCAGAACTGAGGCAAGAAACTGTGGTAAGCAAAGGTCAAGGTGAGGTAGACCACAATACAAACAAATCGGTGAACGTCGAATATAAACCTCGTGTGCTATACCCCAACGCGGCAAGGAAAGACCGCTCAGATGAACAATTTGGTAAATTCCTTAAACTCTTAAAAAAATTACACATTCATTTATTGAAGCCCTGCGCATATGCCAAACGACATAAAATTTTTAAAGGAGCTTTTAGTAAATAAGCAGAAGTTGGACGAGGAGTCGCATGTGGAGCTAAACGCAGTGTGCTCAGCTATTCTGCAAAATAAGCTACCAAACAAACTAAAAGATCCAGGGAGTTTTACGATTCCTTACTTAATTGGTAGTTTAGATGTTAATAATGCATTAGATGATTTAGGGGCTAGTATCAACGTCATGCCCTACAAAATGTTTAAACAATTAGGTCTCAGGAAACCCAAACAGACTAGGATGAGCATTCAATTAGCAGATAAAACTATAAGATTTCCTAGGGGTAGTATTGAAGATGTACTAGTTAAAATTGATAAATTTATATTTCCCGTTGACTTCATTGTTTTAGACATAGAGGAGGATAGCAACACTCCTTTAATTCTAGGAAGGCCTTTTTTAGCAACTACTAAAACAATTACTGATGTTGGCACAGGTGAGCTCACGCTTCGCGTAGGAGACGAAATAATCACCCTTCAAGCTTGCAATTCTGGCAACACATCGAAAATTGAAGGTGATCATCTAAACCATTCTATTAAAACAGACCATATGATACAACCCACTTTGTAGGAGATAAGTCTGAAGGAAGTACACGAGCCATTCTCAAGCAATAGTAGAGGACCTATTCATGAAGATCGAAGACTACAAATCGAGGAGCTAGATAAATGGCGGATGCATAAACCGAGAACACCCGATAAATAGAATCTAGGACAGAACGAGTTCAATACCTCTTCAAATCAACTTAAGGTTAGAGATAGAGTCTTCTTAGATACCGCAGATCCCCATATTGTCGCTACCACACCGAGTGAAGAAATTCCTCTTACAGTACTCAGCATTTTCCCATTCGGTACGGTCGAGGTGAGTCATCCCAAGTTCGGTACTTTTAAGGTAAACAACACACGTTTAAAACCTTATTTTGATGAGATTGATAGCAGGAATGAGGAGTATAAACTCCTCAAACCACCATGATCATTCAACGGAGATGTAAGTCGAGCTTAGACTATAAATAAGCGTTTCTCGAGAGGCAACTCGAGTACTAACGATTTTTAATTATTTAAATTTCAAGTTTTAAACATTTAGGTCACTAACAGAGTATTTGAAGCACAGGTCCCAAACTCCACACTGCCGCTCACATGGTCGTGCTTAAGGCCGTGAGACCAACACGGATGGAAACACGGCCGTGCAATACGACCATGCAAAAAAAGGGTAAAAAGATTTCCCCAAACACGGGCTGCGATAAAATGCCACGGCCGTGAGACATGGCCGTGGTCGAATCTGCCAAATGAACACGGGCGTGCGACACGCCCGTGTCTAGCACCCGTGGATAACACTATCAAAATAACACAGGTGTGTGCAGAGCTACACGACCGTGGGAGAAGCGAATCACATCACACACAGTCGTGTAACATGATCATATAACCACACGGCCTATACACACGGGCGTGTGCACCGGCCGTGCCATTTGAGAAATTAGAATAATTCTTTTATTTTATTTTTCTTTCATTAAGTTTTTAAGATTTATTTGTTTTCCTTTTAAAGACGGCTTATCTTTGTGACTACTATCAAGATTATTCCCTTCACTCTCTTTTTATCATTCAGAATCATGCTTGACATCCAGATTTATTTCCAATACTCAATCTCACCAATCTAAGAATATCATCCATTCTTAATACAAGAAGTTTCACTTCTCCCCCTAACTTATTTTTATACTCTAATATCTATCTTTGTACATTGAGGCCAATGTACGTCTTAAGTGTGGGGGGATATTTATTTCATTATCAGAAAAATCCCTGAATGACTATCTTATTCTCTTGAAAAGCTCTCATATTATATTTAGGATAAATTTTGATTGATTTATGATTTTTGTTGATATATCTTGAATTAAAACATAGGCATTTATGCATTGATTGTTTAAACTTCAAGACATTAGAGAATCAAGCATGATAAGTTGATTTTTAAGAATTTAAAATCTTAGGTTGTTTCCCCAAAGTTTAGGTATTACTTTGAGTTGGAATTCACAAGTTTTAAACACAAAAATCCATAATTTTGTGAGATTTTTGAGCCTTTTGAGCATCTATTGATTCTTTCATGCTCACTTTTATTATTGCTTGGAGTGCGTCAGTATTGAACTATTATTCTAGAAATTGCTTGATTATGTATGTCGAGACCACACCATTTGATTTGATATGTCAAAATGATTAAGGCACTTAAGATTAACCCACTCATGCCATGAAAAGCCTACCTCCATGATTAACCCCTAGTAAACCCCCTTGAACCTAACAAGCCATTTCTTGTATTACCCTTAATATTAACCCTTAACCCATTATTGTTGAAATCCCCTAACTTAATCCCTATTTTTTTTGAGATTTGAGTTGAACAAATTGCTTAGCTATGTCTTGTTCTTAATAGTTAGTCTATGTTATTTAACTTGCTCTTAAAAAAAAATTATGTATACACATTAGTAATTCCATATTCTGAAAAGAAGCTCTGTTGTACGCAAGTGATGATTAACTCTTTCTCTAGTTTGGCAATTTTCCAATTCAATCTCGATTCTAACCCTTTATTTCAGCTTGTGACCACACCTCCTAACCAAGGCTCTTTACAGCCCTCTAAAGACCTTTTGATTGATGTATCATCTTAAATTATAGTGGTGGAAATTTGATTCTCATGCAAGCCTCTGATAATGACCTTTCATTATTGACTATTGAGTGCTTCATTTATTGTCTTTAAACACCTCGAGTGATTTGAGTGATTCTTTAGTAAGGATGTGAAACACTATGATATTCTGAATCGA
The DNA here is from genome assembly GCF_007990345.1 of Gossypium hirsutum. Taxonomy (NCBI): domain Eukaryota; kingdom Viridiplantae; phylum Streptophyta; class Magnoliopsida; order Malvales; family Malvaceae; genus Gossypium; species Gossypium hirsutum. The sequence continues at coordinate 37,574,412 of NC_053431.1, read as the reverse complement.
AGATAATTACTTAGATGAGGGGAGACACCTATGTTTTCGGAATAAAATGCTCAACTTCGAATGTTTGAAACTTTTATGTTCTTTTAGTTGAATTCTCAATGTATGATTCCCTATGGATTAATTTGATATATTATCGATAGAAATTATAAGTTGAGAAGAATTTATTTTGATTATGAGTTGAGAATTTTGCTTGAGGACAAGCAAATGCTTAAGTGTAGGGGTATTTGATAAACCGTAATTTATACATATTTTTACCCCATGTTTAACGCATTTTATGTATGATTTCTCATTAGAATTGGTGAATTCGATGCTCTTAATGCTTTAATTTCATGTTTTATACCTAGGAGAGTATAGGAGAGTGAAAGGAACGAGAAACAGACCAAAAACGAAGAAAATGGGCCAAAGTACGAAATCAACACGGCCTGAACTGCCTCACACGGGCAGACCACACGGTCGTGTCAATTTGGCAGGCTCGAACACGGCCTGAAGTAATCAAACACGGGCGTGTCACACGGGCGTGTCCCTGCCAAGCCCAAATTGAGTCCAATTCGGAAAAGACTAATTTTGAGGGCTTTTAGGCATTCAAAGCCTATAAATACACCCTAGAGGAGGAAGAAAGGAGACATACAGAATAAGGGGGCAAGGAATTACCCCAAGAAAGCTGATTGATCCATCTCAGAAGCCGGATTCATCATCAAGACTGAAGATCTCTCCTCAATTTCCCTTCAGGAGTTTTGGGTTTTCTTTATGTTTTGTATTCTTTATTATTCTGAGATGTTTTCTTGTTTAGTTATGAACTAAAACCCCTAAATACCTAAGGGGAATGAAACCTAAGACGAATCTTGTTATTATTTTCTGAATCGTATGATAAATATTTAACTTATTCTTAATTATGTGTTCTTAATTCTTTTTTTGATATCCCAGGATACTGATTCAAGATAAGCTCTTATTCAGAGGAGGAATAGACCCTGTTTAAGAGTACATTTGTCATAATTAAGTGGATTTGATTGCGTGCCTAGACATAGGGTGACAAGATTTTGCCGGATTAGGGTGAAACCTAATAAGGGGATCCATAGATAGAGTTAATGCAACCTTAGAGTGTTAATTAGAGAAAAGTCTCGGTTATTCAATCTAGGGATTAGATGTTATTAGTCTTGAATAGGGATAATAACATAACTTAGGGATCTCTACGAAACAAGTTAAATGAATAAATCGTCCGATTCAGAGCCAAAATAACAAGTACAGTCTAGGTGGATTTTTCCTTAGTTATTGCCGTCATTCAATCGATTTTCCCAAAAGCAATTTCCCAATTCTATTCTCTGTGAGTTCTTAGTTTAGATAATTAGTTAGTTAAAACAAAAACCTCTTTATTCTTAGGCTAGATAATAAAAAGACAGTCATTACTAGTACTTTTAGTTACTTTGGGTTTGACAATCCGGTCTTGCTAAAACTATACTACTGTTCGATAGGTACACTTTCCTACATCGCGATAATAGTCAGTTTCAAGAATAAGTAATTATAAATATTTTAAAACCTATCACGAAATCACGCGATCATATGTATATATATTTATCCCAAAACAACATACAATGATGTTGGCAAATATAATAATAATTGCATAAATCATAAACCATAAACAACCTCACACAAGACTTCAAATTTAAACCAAAATAATAAGAACATGTCAAACCATAAATCTTCCTTTGGACCAATTTATTACTTACATGTAAAACCGAATAATTGTCACATGTTTATTACCATAGTTGCACATGTAATATTATTAACCTTCATTTGGGCCATTCAATATTAACATAACTTAAATTACATGCACACAACCTTTTATTTTTTAAAACAAAATAATTTATACAAAAAAAATCACGTTGGTGACTTATTGCTTTAATTAAGTTATTTTAAAATATATATAAACATACCAATATTCAAATTTAAAATTTCTGTAATAATCAAATGTCAAAACTATTTTTTTATTGCTTTATAGACTCCGAAATAACCCAAAATAAGGTTGTCTTAATAATGCAATAAAAAACTGAAAACCTTAATTTTTGACTATTTCTTTTTTGTTCTAAAACCATATATATCAAAACCAAACAAAAATAATGTGTATCAGCCCGATTTAGGGTGAGTTTGGATGGGCGGTGCGTTTAACTGCTGTTAGTGTAAAAACAGCGGTAGCGGTGAGATTAAATACTGTAGTGATACTGTAGCATGAGACAAAAAGTAAGCTAAACGCACCGCACCGCACCGCAATCAATCGCCTATCCAAATGAAGCCTTAAACCCTAATCGGAATGGTGGTTTCAGGACAAAAAATTTGAGTCAGAAAATATTTTTAAATTATTTTATATGTTTATTATGTGTGAATTTATTTGTGGGAAATTTTTGTGTTTTAATTTTGTCGTTTGAGTGTCCGATTAAATAAAAGGACTTAATCGCATAAAATGAAAATTTGGTGGTTATTTTTAAAAAGGGCCAAATTGATGATGTTTTTATTTCATGATGTATTTATGTTGTAAATAAACCATATTTATAAGCTAAGGATGGTAGTAACCTTAACGAACATGATTTTATTATTATATGTCAAAGGTTAAATATGTAAATTATGTAATAATATGTATATAATAAAACATATAATTAAAAATAAATGTTCATATTCTTATTTCATGACAGAAATACATAAAAAAAAGAAAAGAAAAAGAAGCTAGGATATTCGGCACTTTGGAAGTTCAATCAAAGTATGTAACTAGCTCGGTTTTTTATAATTTTTACGTTTTTGAGATCGTTACTAAGTTATCTACAAAACCCATGCTTGAATTTTTTGTATTGATGAATATTTTGAGTTATGTCATTGTTTAAAGCTTGTGATTTTTGTTGTTTGATGATAAAATATGAAAGATATGTTTTGGATTAACATGTTTTGTATTGGAGTTTTTGATGATTTTGAGTAATTAGGACTAAATTGCAAAAATAATAATTTGAGGGACTAAAATGTGGAAAAAATGAAATATATGAACTTGTATGAACACTAGGAACATTCGGCCTAAAATGGGTATGTTGAGATTTTGCATGTTTTGTGTTTTGTGCAATTTGGACTAAATTGTAAAAAGTGTCAAATGTCAGGGGTAAAATGGTAATTTACCCATTTATGTGTTTTTGGATGAATTTGATTGAATATTTGATTCAATAAGTTTAATTTATATTAATTTAGATCAATAAAAGAGAAAACCAGATTTGGATCGGGGGAAAACTAAAGTTGTCGACTAGTCGTCCCGTTCTATTTTTCATCATTTGAGGTAAGTTTATAAGCAAATAGACGTACTTAATTTTAATTAAATGTGAATTATATGTGTTGAAATGAAATATGTAAATATATATGTATTAGCTGAATGTGAATAAGCTTGGCAGAATTATTTATGAATTCGTTTCGATTGAGTTACGACGTCCGAAAACCCCGTATGAACCTTAGGAATAGCTAGGATACATATCATGACATAGGATTCCGATATGTGATGTGCGAGTAAGACCATGGAATCGATATATGTGTGTGAGTAAGACAACATTTTATACGTTGGCATCGATATGTGACTCCAATATATGTATGCAAGTGAGACCACGTTTTATACATTGGCATCGATATATGACTCTGATATCTATGTGTAGGATTAAGACCCTATCTGAGACAGTGGCATCAATATGTGATTACATGTGAGACCACGTCTGGGACGTTGGCATTGTACGATATATGTGATTACCCGAGTGTCCCATCCAATTCCGAATGGTTTATCGGGCAACGATAGGTTGTGATCGAATGTGCAAAATAAGCTAAAATTTTCAGGTATGAATTGGTTTATTACCTACTTGAAGTAAGGTAAGAAAGTTACTAATGTGAACATGTGTGCCTTGTTAAGTATATTAAGCCAATACTATGTATATGCATATGATATCCCATTTTGATTCAAAAGTATATGTATATGTGTTCATATAATGATATCTAGCTTTGGAATTGAAAGATATTTTGCCAACCTTTATATATGTGTATTCGGCCATAAGTAAATTTTATATGCAAAAGTATATATATTATATGTGAAATCTTAAGATTTTGGTTTAATATGATTATGTTAGTATAATTAGAATTACTTTAAATGAGTTGTTCACATTATTGAATAGTTTATTTTCTTATGACTTACTAAGCTATAAAAGCTTACTCTGTGTGTATATGTTTGTTTTTGTTTTAATACTTTTGGAGTCAAGTTACGAGCTCGGGGATCATCAGCAAAGTTTATCACACTATCGACTATCTTCGGTATTTTATAAGCTGAATTTTTGAACCTATGGCATGTATAGGCTGGATTATACTTTTGAAATGTTGTATTTTGGTCTATGTATAATTTGAGCCATGCGAAAATGGCTTAACTTCTATGCTTGAGTTCGGTTTTGTTTAATTATGGTTTAAGTCAATTTTGGTTATTATATTATGTGCCATGGATGATTAAAATTTGTAATATGTGTTTGTGTATTGAGGTTGGTTGATGATTTCAGATGTGGTAAGAATGAACTGGTTATGATGTATATTTGGTCTTGGTTTGAGCTTATATTGAGAGTGTATCCAAGATATATGATGTTTGTGAAGTTTTTTATGTAACACCCCAAAAGTTTAGGTCTTTATCTTTATATATCATGTCTACTTTAGTGGTTAAGTGTCCTGGGAAAGCCCGAGAAGTCTTGAGTTCAAACCTTGGCTTGTACAAAATTTTTATTTTTGACCTGAATAAACCCTGTGGCCTGTTGATGAGCTTCTTAAATAAATGTGGGAAAGATGTGTCATAAAATGACTGCTAGTCTAGTGGCAAATGGCGTGTTGCTATGCTAAGGGGCTTAAGTTCGAGTCCTATTGCATGCAAAGGGTGTTTATTTTTGTAGCTTTGCCGTGTGGTTGTTGTAGTTGGCCGAAACTCTGTTGGTTGAGGAGTGTTTGAATGGGTAGTTGAGGAGATGCTGGAGGAAGGATTTTAGGAGGATTTTTTGGAACTTTGAAAGTGGGGAAAGTTGTGCCGAAAGTGGACTCTTGTTCATGAGAGTGTCGGTTGAGGTAGGAAAGGATTGTTTGAGTTTAGTGTGAAGGTTGTTTGAGGTTTTGCCGAATTAGGGGATTCATTTTGGGTAAGTCAGCTTTGGTTTCTTTCTCTACCTTTGGTGCCAAATTTGGTAATTTTTTTGGGGGTTTGGCTTCCTTACTTGTTGTGACTGAACTGTGCCTATTCATTTGGGTCTTATTCCTTTTGTACTTCACGGTTTTATCTCTTTAGTTAATAGCTTCCTTTTCCCCCTTTCTCATTTGGTTTTATTTTCTTTTCCCTCCTTCTTGGCTGATTGTTGTTTCCTCTCAACAATCTCGACTTTTTCCTCCTCCCTCCCTCATTGGTTTTGCTTGACCCAACACTCATCTTACTTCTTTGTTCTGCTTTCAATTGGCAAGTGTGGTGTGACCGGTTGGGTTAGGCGTGCGGCTTTTGTCTCCTACTCGGTTGTTTTTGTGTTAGTCGAACATTGTTGGGTAAGACACGATTCAATTTCTTCCCCTTTCGGGATGTTTCACCTTGTGACCCATCTTCTAACTTTATCTATTCTTACCGATTATCTCTTTTACTATTCAGATCAATTCTTATACGGGCTTCTGTGTGCGTTACTTCAATAGTCTATACTTTGTTCAGTTGTTGTGGTAAGTATGGTACGAATGTGATGATGTTTTTATGTTTCAAATGTGAGTCTGATATAGAAGGTGGTATTTTGGTGTAGGTAGTGATCGAAGTTGATTGACACACCCCATTGAGGATCAAGGGTGCAATTATTGTTGGCTTTTGGGTAAGTGATTACGATTGCTTTAGAACTCTGTTAGTTTCCAATCGAGACATAAGTTAAGTAACTAATTAGTTATCGCATTATTTGTTCTTTAGGTGTAAGAGTGTTCAGAGCGCGAGTTTAACTTCAGATTCATAACAGGTGTGTAATCACACTGTAAAGTTATTAATCGGCAAAAGCCAAAAAGCATGTTCATACACGCTACACGAGTGTGCACTCGCTCATATGGTGAATCGGATACATAAAAACGTGCGTTTGACAGTAGAGGCCACCATGAGCGATCTCATGGGTTTAGACTATTTTGGGCCACGTTGGGCTGAAATGGGCTGTGTTGGCCTACGGCTCGTATGCCTCGCACGGGCAAACCACACTGTTGTGTGGAGATAATTGGGCCGGCTATGTAGTTACATGGCCAAGGCCATTATTTGGGCTTATTGGGCCACACAAGTGTGTGGGCCCACATGGGCCATATTATGGGCTTGGGCCCATTTTCGCTGTTAAAATTGTTAAGGTTGCACAGGTTGCACGAGATGACTGTGGATGTAACATCTCGAATTAGGGCCTAGTTGGAACAGTGGTTTTGGGACCACAAATTTGATGTAAGAAAATTTATTTTTATTATATTTTTATGGTTTACGATTTCACGGAATGATTTCGTGAAATTTTCTTTCAAAAATTTTGACGTTTGGACACTCAATTTGGTCAAAAGGACTAAATCGTAAAAAGTGCAAAAGTTGAGTTCTACATGTTAGAGGTGTCTAATTGTTATGAAATTTTAAATGGGAGGGCCTTAAATGATAATTAGACCATTGTATAACTTGTTGGACAAAAATGGTCTTGGTTGGGTAAAATTTGAAAGAATAGTAAAAAGGGAATTTTTGTCATTTAAGGGTAAAATGAATTAAAAGACAAATTTTAAAACCCAAATGTGCCCCTTTCTTCTTGCTTCAGCCGAATGTACCAAGAGAAGCCATGGTTAGGGTTTAGCCAAGCTTCCAAGCTCAATATTAAGTAATTCCGAGCTCCGTTTTTAACGTTCTATGCATTTTTAAAGTCCCAATAACATGTTCTAGCCATTTCTACCATTTATTTGAGCTAAGGTTTATGTTTAAAAATTTACCCATGAATTATAGGCATGTATTTTGATGTTTAATGGTAGAATATGAAGGCTCAGTGTGTAATAAATGACTTTTACTAAGCGGTTTTTGATGAAAACGTCCGAAAGGACCGTTTTGTAAAAATTGTAAAATTGGTCATAAAAGGGTGACTTAGTGGAAATTAGGGGCTGCCATAGTTATGAAAATGATTTGGCTAGGCTTGAAATGCAAGGAAATTGAAAAAAAATCATTTTACAAGCCTTGGGGAAAAAGTGCAAATATGTGAAAGTTTAGGGGTCAAAATGAAAATTTGTAAAAATATGATTTTTGGACCCATATGAATAATGTGACTAATTAGTAGGCTAAATGCGATATTATAGATCAAGGAAAACAAGATTTGGACTTGGAACGAGGTTGAACAAGGTTAAGCACAAACTCGAAATAAATAATCGTACTCGAAATCGAGGTAAGTTCATATGTCAATGATAATGCAATGATATTATTGTTCATCCTTGAACTTAAATTGATGTGTTAGCATTGTGTGATGAATATTTATTTAGTTGATATAAAGATTATATATTGTAACAAATGCCTAAATAAAATTGTATGCAATACCATGTTTATTTCATGGATTAATGTCTAAATAAACATGGAAATGTGTTGAATTGGATGTACATTGCATGATCAGATATGCATAATGAGATACTTGATGAAAAGAGAAAAATATCGGTTGAATAAAAAGGGAAATCCAATGGATAAACCATGGCTTACATGACTTGAGATCTTGCATTTGCTGCAGAAAAGGATTTAGCCCGGACGGGTAATCTGTTGATCTCAAATATAGAAAAGGATCTAGCCCGGACGGGTATTCCTTGAGTGATCGAGCCTCCCAAAGAATTTGTGTGTATTAAGGATTTAGCCCGAATGGGTAATTCAATTAGGATCTAAATTTAACTTGGATTGGTAATTCGTTTGATCCCATTTGAGTATATGTCGTCGTAGGGGATTTAGCCTGGACTGGTAATCCCAACAATACTCTATGAGTTTATATTATGGGGAATTTAGCATGGACTGGTAATATCGCCATAAGATGTGAAGTTCACGGGAGTGCGTACTTGAGATGATCACTTGTATGACTTGACGGTAAATGGATTATCCATCGAGATTTTTGAGAAATTCAACGGATATTACAATGAATAACGCAACGAAAGTCCCGAGATAGGCATGGTAATAAATGTAAAGTTAATCGATAAGCTATGGATATGTACAGGTACGTACATTATACTCATAAGTAATGCCTTATTGAAATGTGATAAATGATGAGAAAGCGAATTCATGCATATCTATGTGTATACATGATGAACAAGTGAAAAGATTTGAAACACGAACCATCCTTATGCTTATGCTTATGAATTGTGTTGCAATATCATGTTAACTTACATTATATAATTGAATATCAGATTTATGAAATAATGAGTCCATGATCAATGTGACAATGAAATTATGATAGCTATTGTGATTTTGCACCGAAACAGTGTTGAACAGCAGCAGTAGCCCGACTTTGAAAAATTACCATAAATGGTAAAAGTCAAATTAGTGGCTGAATAATATATGAAATTAAAGAATAATTAGTCTAGTTTCACATAAAGGAAACGATGTAAGAAAACGAATTTTGTATTATGAGATATTTGAATTCTTGTGAGGTAGAGTAGGAGTGATTCTAGACTCCCCTATCTTAATTTTGGAAAGTCACTAGAAATTGTAAAAAAAATAATAATGAGTTAAAATTCATATTACAAAAATCATTAATGAGTCTACTTTCAATAGAAAGAGACGGGAACATTATCTAAGTCTTGTACTATAATATATTTGATTTTTAGTACATAGAGGTTGAAGCTATTGGACACTGAAACATGGGATAGTTTAAAGAATAAACTGTACTTATTGGCCAGACCAAAAATTTTTGACATTTTATGGTAAGAAGATATATGAGTCTAGTTTCATGGAAAATTAACAGATCTTAATTTTGAGTCCTGTATCTCGTGTTATAAATAATTTATCAACCATGACTTGAGTAGACAGCTTGACCAGAATACGAGTAAAAGTGTAATTATAGTTGTTTTACCTAGGAAACATGTTGTTATAATGCTTATTATTTTTATATGGACTTACTAAGCATAAAGCTTACTCCCTCTTCCATTTCTTCTAATGTCCTCAGATCGGCTCGGGGTTGGAGATCATCAGAGGCAACCTCACACTATCAAGCTACCATCTTTGGAGTATTGTTGAATCTTAATTTCTTCAAGTGAGTGGCATGTATAGGGACTTAATTATTGATATGTGTTTTTATGTTTTGGCCAAGATTTTGCCTTATATTAATTCGTCGTATATAGCCATGAGATGTGGCTTATAATGATTTTGGCTTGTAAACCTATTTGTCCATGGTATGTGCTAATGTCTTGTGATGTGGTAATATGATTATGCTTGTTCACTATGTATGAGAAGTTTATGGCACATGTACAAGATGAATGCCCCAGGACCATTCGAGATGGTCATGGCCATACAGTGAATGTGTGGCATGGTAGTAAGATGATAATGATTGAACATGGACAATTGTTAAATGTGTAGAGATTAAGTGTTGGGTAATAAACACATGTATGACAACATGCAAATTATTTAATTTAATTTCACCAAGAGGTTGATCAAACATTAAATTGATGTTATAATTTGTGCCTATGATGTGTAAAAGTATGGGGGGAAAATAAGGTCAACATAAGGCTTGGAAAATAGTCTAAGTGTTAGCTACACGGGCAGAAACACGGCCATGTGTCTCAACCGTGTGGAGGACACCGCCTAGTACACGGGCGTGTGGCCTAGCCGTGTGGTATAAATTATTTTACTGACGTCATAAATAGAGAGTTACACGGGCGTGTCCCAAGCCACACGGGCATGTGTGACCACACAGCCCCACCCACACTAACGTGTGACTCTCCAAAGCAAGAAAATTTATTAAGTTGCCCAAAGTTTATCAAATGTTTTTGGTTTTGTCTTGAACTGCCCTAATGTATGTTTTAGGCCTCGAAGGCCTGTATGAGTGACGATATACATATGTTTAAAAATTTTTAATTTTGGGCAAAATTTAGTAACCCGGTTTTGTATGTTTGTGAATGTTAAAGTCCGGTAACGCATTGAGCTCTGTCCCGGTGTTGGATACGGGTGAGGGGTGTTACATTTTAGTGGTATCAGAGCTATGTTTTAGTCGGTTCTCGGACTAACCTAGTATATGTATGAGAGTTCAGCTATACATGCCACCGATCTATGATAATGTGATGTCTCCCAACGCGCATGAGAGCCATTTTGTTTAGACAAAGGTATTCTCCAACCGAGTTACACCGACCATGTTTAATGTGATGCTAAAATATTCGAGTAAGGTATAGTCATGACGAACTGAACCTTGGAAAGGTACGAATCAGGATTCATGGAATGTCTATATAATGGAATGATCTTATCTATGATTAATAGATAATTCTATGATGTAAATGGTCGATTTGCTTGAGTAAATGCATGTGTTTAGATAACTTACTAAAGATGTAGATGGAATGAATATTCACGTACGCTTATATGAAAGATTATGGTTGATAAGCTCGTATAGCTTAAGTAAATGTGTTAAATTGGTTGGACTGATTTATATGATTGTAACAATGTCTAAATGATGGTGTACGAGGTAAAAGTATAGATTGTGATAAATTTATCTATGTTTGTTGGCCCATGTATGATATCATGTGCATGACTTGTATGATTAAATGAATAGATAATTAAAGTTATCTAGAAAACATGGAATGCATGTATAAGTATACTTGTTAAAATGAGATAACTGGAAAGTGGGCGTAAATCAATATGAAAGTTAGTTTACCTGAAATGAATGACATGAATATGATGATGAAAATTGTGTTATATGTATATGTATATGAGAGTCGAGTCAGAGGCCTTATAACCCCCTCCCCTTACCAAAGTGGTGTTTCATAGTGGAAATTCCTAAGATTTGTGTTGAATGAGTTTTTAGGAGAGAAACCAAAGAGTTCAATGATAGAATGGTTATAAGCATGGTTAAAGATTGAGAATGGGTTGATAAGTACAGACATGAGCTAGAAAGATATCGGATTGACCGAAAGATTGTTTAATTTTCGTAACATTGCAGTTAGTGAAAAAGACTAATTTTGGTAAAACGATCTATCCTGGTATGATGTTGAGAAGTGTATTGATTGAAGTTCCTTCGTGAATTGGTTCTCTTAGTCAAAAGAATATTATGGAATTTGGGACGACAAAAATAGTTAAAGGAATGATGTACGAAATATGAAATGTCCAAGTATGGTAATTATAGTGAATAGTTTGTGTCTGTCTCCATTGAGATATTATATGAGATTATTTGACCTAGGAAATGTTATTGGGACTATCTAATCTCTGATGAATTCTTATATTATGAAAATGTTCTCTGATCTTAACGTTAGATGAATAAGTTGTTAGTCTGATTGACTTATGATCTACATGGTTCTATTTTTCTTTGGTATTTTGTTATATTCTGCCTGTTGGGAATCAATGAGAAATTGTGTATGCTGTCATGATTCTGTCTCTACTATCATTGCTCCGACTGATTTTATATATATATATGATAAGCATATAGTTCCGATCGTATTTGTTGTTAGTGGTTTGGAATGATGTTATTCTAGATTTTTTTTCTTTGAAACACCATTAGGGTCTTTCATATTTTTATGAGTCTGGTTCTCGGTCTTCTGATGCAGTGTTGTAAATTGGATTTCCTTATATTGGATTTGTTTATTTTGGGCTTCTTCGTCTCGGATTTCTCTATCTTGGGTTTTCTGGATATTTTTATCTTGTAACTTGTTTATCATGGCTTGCATTTAGAGCATGACCTCCAGCTTGTGATTGATATACTTAAAGCACAAGTATGACTATACCTCTGAATTGGTCCTGATAATGTGGTGAAACTTCAAGTCCCAATTTGTATAGTGGATTTCTTTTCTCAAGTGAGTTAATTAGAGCTAATATATTCAATTGATATATCAGTATTACTTATGTTAATGTATTTGTTATGGTCTTCGATTGGCATGATGAGTGAATTTGGAATGATGCATGTTGAATCGTTCTGTTGACTAGAAGAGAGAATTTCTTGAAATATCAATTACTCATGAATAAGGTCGACTTGACTGTTCAATCTGTAAGGAATATATGTTCAGAATTTAAAGAGATGTTCATGCTTGAGAATAAGATTTTATTTCTTCATGGGTAAAAGAGATGAATGAGAAACGAATAGTCTGATTAAGAAATGTATGTTTCTTAAAAGACTTGGATACAATAGAACGATCTGAGTATAAAGATGATGAAACAATCATTGTTGATCTTTGAGTATAAATTCTTGGAATGTTAAAAGTTTGAGGATGTATAGCAAGAATCATCAAAATTATTTTTTCCATTTGGACATTAGGATGGAGATAGAGAAAGTTCGTATGGATTTTCTTGTCTAGATTATTCTTGTCCTTAAAAGAGGAAAGTAATATTTAGTGTAATTAAACGTGATGAGATTTGTAAATTATGCGGGTATGCTTGAATGTCTGGTCACTAGATTCATAGAATTCTATGTCTTTATGATTGTTGGATATCTTGAAATTTTAATATCCACTAATCAGATTGAGATCCTGGATTTATAGCATGATTTCTTGGGAAAGCCAGAGGAGGCTTCGAAATGAAAGGTAACTGAGAGTTGATTTGGCAAATAATCGGACTGTATGGAGTTATAAAGCGTATGAGGCCAAGATGAACTGGCTAGTTTCACTATTCGAATTCGAAAGGATTCGAGTGCGAATGTATATGTAATATGATGGTATGGATCGGACTTTTGAGTACATGAGTTTTCTGATAGAGATTAAGTTTTGAGTGAAATTATTGTCAAGTGAATACCACTCATGATTTTTGTATGTATAATTTAAAGATTGAAATTTCTTTGACATCGATTATAGGATTGAGGAATCCAAGTGAAAAACCAAAACCACTTTTCTGGTAAGATTTTCGAGGACGAAAATCCCTAAAGGTGGGAGAAATGTAACATCCCGAATTAAGGCCTAATCAGAACAGTAGTTTCGGAATCACAAATTCGACGTAAGAAAATTTATTTTTTATATTTTTATGGTCTACGATTTCACAGAATGATTTCATGAAACTTTCGTTCAAAAATTTTGACGTTTGGGCACTCAATTTGGTCAAAAGGACTAAATTATAAAGAGTGCAAAAGTTGAGTTCTACATGTTAGATGATTCTAATTGTTATGAAATTTTAAATGGGAGGTCCTTAAATGGTAATTAGACCATTGTATAACTTGTTGGACAAAAATGGCCTTGGTTGGGTAAAATTTGAAAGAATAGTAAAAATGGCATTTTGGTCATTTAGGGGTAAAATGAATTAAAAGACAAATTTTAAAACCCAAATGTGTCCCTTCCTTCTTGCTTCTGCTGAATGTACCAAGAGCAGCCATAGTTAGGGTTTGTCCAAGCTTCCAAGCTCAATAGTAAGTGATTCTGAGCTTCATTTTTAATGTTATATGCATTTTTGAAGTCCCGGTAACATGTTCTAGTTATTTCTACCATTTATTTGAGCTAGGGTTTGTGCTTAAAAATTTACACATGAATGATAGGCATGTATTTTGATGTTTAATGGTAGAATATGAAGGCTCAGTATGTAATAAACGACTTACTAAGCGGTTTTTGATGAAAACGTCTGAAAGGACCTTTTTGTAAAAATTGTAAAATTGGTCATAAAAGGGTGATTTAGTGGAAATTAGGGGCTGCCATAGTTATGAAAATGATTTGGCTAGGCTTGAAATGCAAGTAAATTGAATAAAAATCATTTTACGAGCCTTGGGGAAAAAGTGAAAATATGTGAAAGTTTAGGGGTCAAAATGAAAATTTGTAAAAATATGATTTTTGGACTCATATGAATGGTGTGACTAATTAGTAGGCTAAATGTGATATTATAGATCAAGGAAAACAAGATTCGGGCTTAGAATGAGGTTGAATAAGGTTAAGCACAAACTCGAAATAAATAGTCGTACTCGAAACCGAGGTAAGTTCATATGTCAATGATAATGCAATGATATTATTGGTCGTACTTGAACTTAAATTGATGTGCTAGCATTGTGTGATGGATATTTATTTAGTTGATATAAAGATTATATATTATAACAAATGCCTAAATAAAATTGTATGCAATACCATGTCTATTTCATGGACTAATATGTAAATAAACATGGAAATGTGTTGAATTGGATGTACATTGCATGATCAGCTATGCATAATGAGATACTTGATGAAAAGAGAAAAATCCCGGTTGAATAAAAACGGAAATCCGATGGATAAACCATGGCTTACATGACTTGAGATCCTGCATGTGTTGCAAAAAAGGATTTAGCCCGGATGGGTAATCCGTTGATCTCAAATATAGAAAAGGATCTAGCGCGGATGGGTGTTCCTTGAGTGATCGAGCCTCTTGAAGAATAAGTGTGCATTAAGGATTTAGCCCGGACGGGTAATCCGATCAGGATCCAAATTTAGCCTGGACTGGTAATTCAGATCCGATCTCATTTGAGTATATGTCGTCGTAGAGGATTTAGCCTGGACTGGTAATCCCGACAATACTCTATGAGTTTATATTGTGGGGGATTTAGCCTGGACTGGTAATCCCACCGTAAGATGTGAGGTTCGTGGGAGTGCGTACTTGAGATGATCACTTGTATGACTTGACGATAAATGGATTATCCATCGAGATTTCTGAGAAATTCAACGGGTATTATAATTAATAACGTAACGAAAGTCCCGAGATGGAGGTGGTGATAAAGGTAAAGTTAATCGATGTGCTATGGATATGTGCAGGTACGTACATTATACTCATAAGTAATGCCTTTTTAAAATGTGATAAATGATGATTAAGTGAATTCATGCATATGTATGTGTATACATGATGAACAAGTGAAAAGATTTGAAATACGAACCATCCTTATGCTTATGATTATGAATTGTGTTGCAATATCATGTTAACTTACATTGTGTAATTGAATATCAGATTTATGAAAGAATGAGTCCATGATCAATGTGACAATGAAATTATGATAGCTATTGTGATTTTGCATCGAAACAATGTTGAACAGCAATAGTAGCCCGACTTTGAAAAATCACCATAAATGGTGGAAGTCGAATTAAAGGCTGAATAATATATGAAGTCAAAGCTTAATGAGTCTACTTTCACTTAAGGGAAACGGTGTAAGCAAAAGAATTTTGTATTATGAGATATTTGAATTCTTGTGAGACAGAGTCAGAGTGATTCCAGACTCCTCTGTCTTAAATTTGGAAAATTACTAGAAATTGTAAAAAAAAATTATGAGTTAAAATTCATATAATGAGTCTATTTTCAAGAGAAAGAGACAGGAACATTATCCAAGTCTCGTACTACGATATATTTGATTTTTAGTAGATAGACGTCGAAGCTGTTGGACAGCGAAATAGGGGAGAGTTTAAAGAATAAACTGTACTTATTGGCCAGACCAAAAATTCTAGAAATTTTATGGTAAGAAGATATATGAGTCTAGTTTCATGGAAAATTAACGGATCTTAATTTAGAGTCGTGTAGCTTGAGTTATAAATAATTTATCAACTATGACTCGAGTAGATAGCTTGACCAGAATATGAGTAAAAGTGTAATTATAGCTGTTTTACCTAGGAAACATGTTGTTATAATGCTTATTATTTTCATATGGACTTACTAAGCATAAAGCTTAATCCCCTTTCCATTTCTTCTAGTGTTTTCAAATCGGCTCAGGGTTGGAGATCATCGGAGGCAACCTCACACTATCAAGCTACCATCTTTGGAGTATTGTTGAAACTTAATTTCTCCAAGTGAGTGGCATGTATTGGGACTTAATTATTGATATGTGTTTTTATGTTTTGGCCAAGAGGTTGGCTTATATTAATTCATTGTATATAGCCATAAGATGTGGCTTATAATGATTTTGGCTTGTAAGCCTATTTGTCCATAGTATGTGTTAATATCTTGTGATGTGGTAATGTGATTATGCTTGTTCACTATGTATGAGAAGTATATGGCACATGTACATGATGAATGCCCCAGGAACATTCAAGATGGTCATGGCCATAGAGTGAATGTGTGGCATGGTAGTAAGATGATAATGATTGAACATGGACAATTGTTGAATGTGTAGAGATTAAGTGTTGGGTAATAAACACTTGTATGACAACATGCAAATTATTTAATTGAATTTCACCAAAGGTTGATGAAACATTAAATTGATGTTATAATTTTTGCCTATGATGTGTAAAAGTATGGGGGGAAAATAAGGTCAACATAACGCTTGGAGAATAGCCTAAGTGTTAGCTACACGGGCAGAGCCACGGCCATGTGTCTCAACCGTGTAGAGGACACGACCTAGTACACGGGCGTGTGGCCTGGCTGTGTGGTATAGATTATTTTGTTGACGTCATAAACAGAGAGTTACACGGGTGTGTCCCAAGCCACACGGGCGTGTATGACCACACGGCCCTACCCACACGGGTATGTGACTCTCCAAAGTAAGAAAATTTATTAAGTTGCCAAAAGTTTATCGAATGTTTTCAATTTTGTCCCGAACCACCTCGATGTATGTTTTAGGCCTAGAAGGCCTATATAAAGGACGATATGCATGTGTTTGAAATGTTTTAATTTTGGGTGAAATTTAGTGATCCGGTTATGTATGTTTGTGAATGTTTAAGTCCGGTAACGCCTCGACCCTTGTCCCGACGTTGGATACGGGTGAGAGGTGTTACAGTGGACTTACTGATGGGTCGGTAAGTACACCTAGAGCCTAATTTATTATATCACTGTTATACCTTTGTGAGGTAAATGATTGAAATACCCCTATGTGATATATGAATGCTTGAGCATGCCATCTTAATTATATATGTACATTTATATTATGTTGCATTGCATGGGGTGGGATATATGATATTGGAGGAAGTGTACTGAAAGGCTATAAGCCTATTATTGGCAGCTCTGCTGCAAATATTGTTAGTGCTACAACCAGTACTATTTTCTAGAGTGTAGGGATGAATGGGTCGATTTTATCCCTATATGGAGTGTAGGGTTGGACAGAGTGGAGTGTAGAGGATGGATGGGTAGGATCTTTGTATGCATTTTGGATACTGTACTGAGATAGGCTAAGGCCCACACTTATGCTGTTACTATAATAGGTTAAGGCCCACACTGATATTGCTACTGATATGGGCTCGAGCCCAAACTGTTCAACTCTGTATGTTTGGCTCTATTATAAATAGGGATTACACACTAAGTTTCCATAAACTCACCTTTTCTGCCTATCTGTGCAGGTAACCCTTAGGCGGGTCAGTCTGCGAGGGACTCGGAGATGGCCACACCACTAATTATGACTTCATTTTGAATTTAGTATAAGTAGGTTTATATGGGTAAATTTTATGTAATAAGGCCGCTTTAAAGTTTCATTTTATTTGGGGATTTATTTAAATTGACATATATCTGCTAGCAGTAAGACTCGAGTTTTCAAAACGGTAAATGGTTTTCAACTATTATGCCACGTAACTGATTTCAAAAGCTTCCGCAACGGACAATATTTTTAAATGTAATAACAATTTTGGTACAAGACATGTTTTGCTTAACGAACCTGTGACTTAACAAATAAATTTAATAAGATAGCTTTTCACAAAGATCACAAACAAGGTTTTAACACAAGTAGACTTTTCCAATACAACTATGTTTTTTCAAAACACACTCTAACGTAACATCACAGATGTGGCCATAACGTCTAGGCAGGGTTTGGAGTGTTACATTTAGTGGTATCAGAGCCAGGTTACAAAACTCAGCTGTGGATTTGGGTTCTTCCTAAAAACGTAAATATAAAAAAAATTATTTCAAATAACAGAAAAACATATTTTGAGGTGTTGTTTCTGAATGCGTGGTCTACCGAATCTCCGGCGCCGACTCTGTAAGTTCTCTAAAACTACTATTTGATTTAATTGAAACGTTGAGATTATTGTAGATAATAGACTGTACTGAAACCTTTATTAGGGTAACTTAAAACTGTAGTAAGACTACGATCTGCGAAAACAACTCTGAATTATTGATGCTAATTTTCATTAAACATCCGTCAATAAACACTGGAACTGTAAAATTGATGCATAAAACTGTTAATATAGATAATACGAAAATTGATAATGAGCACCAGAAGTACTCGTGGAAGGGGTACAAGAGGCTGCAGTAGAGGTCGTGGAGGTGCTCGGAGTAGGTCTTCAGCATCAGGCCATATGCCTAACGTTGGGGCAAGTGAGGCACTGGCTTCACCTATGACTAAGACTGGGTCACACGATCAAGTAGCTAGGGATGACACACTATCCCAAGCTATTATGCAAATTTTGGAGAGGGTCGTCGGGCCCAATACTGGTTCTATAGGCCATGGGTCTATAACGAAACGACTCAGGTCTAATGGGGCTGAGATCTTTAGGGGTACCGCTGGAGTTGCCCTTAATGTGGCTGAATATTGGATTGAGGCCACGGAGAGGATCATGGATGACCTCGACTGCACCTCAGAGCAGAAACTAAAAGGTGCAGTGTCGTTATTGCGAGATGAAGCCTATCAGTGGTGGCTTATAGTGAAAGAGGGTACTCAGCCCGATCGTTTGACTTGGGAAATTTTCAGGAATTCTTTCCAAGGGAAATATGTGGGCGCTAGTTATGTGGATGCTCGTAGGAGGGAGTTTCTGAGTTTGACTCAGGGGGATAAGTCTGTGGCTGAATATGAGGTAGAATTCTTGCAATTAAGTCACTATACGTGAGGCATGGTGGCAACTGAGTATGAGTGTTGTGTTCATTTCGAGGATGGCCTCAGAGATGATCTGCGAGTTTTGATAGCTCTACAGAGGATGCGAGATTTTGCGGTGTTGGTAGAAAAGGCGAAGATCGCTGAGGATGTGAAGCGTGCTGAGAGCCAGAATCGTGAGAAGGATAAGAGAAGAAACAAGAGGGTTTGGGAGCCCTCAAGTTCAGCTATGGGGCCTAAGAAAAAGGCCAGATTTGATGGGCATGTCAGAGTTGGAGCCCCTGTTACTGCTACTGGATTGCAGCCTTGTACTATTTTTGGGAAACGCTATCAGGGCGAGTGCTGGGTCCGGATGGGGGCATGTTTGAGGTACGAGTCTATAGAGC
The DNA here is from genome assembly GCF_007990345.1 of Gossypium hirsutum. Lineage (NCBI taxonomy): Eukaryota > Viridiplantae > Streptophyta > Magnoliopsida > Malvales > Malvaceae > Gossypium > Gossypium hirsutum. Next base: position 37,555,151 of record NC_053431.1, on the reverse strand, counting down.
ACCAAATTAAGGATTATCCACGGAGGCCCGATCAGATGCAAGCTATTGGTAGGGGTGCTGTTCAATTGCAGAGAGGTATTCAGCAGCCACCGAGAGGTCGTGGTCAAGCTAAAGGTGGGAATGGTATAAGTCGTGGTCGTAGAACACTGGGTAGAGGTGCTGTTCATACTGAGGCAAGGCAGCCGGTACTGGTTTATGCTGCACATCGCTGAGAGGATAGAGACACCCCAGATGTTATTATGGGTACGTTCCTTATTCATCATGTCCTTACACTATATTGATTGATGTTGGATCTACGTACTCTTATATAGCATGCACTGTGTCTGAAACTTTGGGTGTGATGTGTGAGAACACTACGAGTGAAGTTACTGTGTTAAGTCCATTAGGACAGTCAGTGAGAGTAAAAAAACTGTTTAAGGAGGTACCTTTGGAAGTTCAAGGGAGGATCTTTTTGGCGGACTTAATGGAACTCCATTTTGGGGAAGTTGACTTGATACTGGGTATGGATTGTGTAACAACCCGTTTTTAGGGTTAATTAGAATAGTGGTTTCGGGGCCACTAAATCCGATGAGTAGGTTTGTAAATATTATATTTAATATTTATGAGTTAATTGTGAGTTTAAAAAAGGTTTTTCATATTGTGATTTTTGTTTTATAAGCGATTTATTAAGCTCAAGTGGTATGACCCTAAGGTCAAGTGGGTTTAGAAAATGAGGTATCGAGACCTCATTTCTATAAATCGAGTCGTAAATATTTTTATAAATATTTATGGAGTGGCAATAAGATGATATTAAAGTTTCGTTGAAAAATTTTATTGTTTTGATAGTTAATTAAGCAAAAAGGACTAAATCGCGCAAAGCGTAAAAGTTGTGTTCTATAAGTTAAAGATATTAAATAGCTATGGAATTAAATAGTGGGAGTCCTTAAGTGGTAATTATTCCATAATTGTTGATAGTGGAATTCCATGGCTTGGTATAATGGAAATTATTAATGTATATTAAGGTTAAATATGGTATTTGGTAATTATAATAAAATAAAATAAAACAAAAGCCAAATTACATGCTATCATCTTCATCAATAACCGAATGTGAGAAAGAAAATAAGGTTCTCAAAGCTTTGAAGGTTCGGCCATGGTTGTTCATGCATGTAAGTCCATGTCGTCTCGGTTTTCAATAATTTTTACGTTTTTGAGATCGTTGCTTCGTAATCTAGCTGGCCCGTACCTCTAATTTTAAAATTGTTAAAGTATTTGGATGATGCCATTATTGAATGTTTGAGTATCTTGTTGTTTGATGATGAGTAATAAATCTTTGATGTTTGATTTTCATGATTGATTAAGTGATTTTTGATAAAAATGTGTATTAAGGACTAAATTTAGAAATTTGTAAATTGAGGGGTCAAAACGTGAAATAAATAAAAGAAATGGGTTGCTAGAGACCTAAGGTAAATTCAGCCTAACATGGGTTTGATGAAATTTTGAGTAATTTGTGTTATTTTGAAATAGGGATTAAATTGTAAAAATGTGAAATGTTAGGGGATAAAATGCAAAATGCCCAAATTATGTGTCTTTAGATAAAATTTAATGAAATGTTGAATAAGTGAGTTAATTTTGATATTAATTAGATTGGCAAAAGTAGAATTCGGATTTGGATCGGGGGGAAAATCAAAATGGTTAATTAGTCATCTCGTTCCGATTATCGTCTTCCGAGGTAAGTCCTTCAGTAATTATATTTGATTTGCTGCGCGCTTAAGATTATATAATATGATAAGTAATTATTTGACGTTTACAAGTTCGATTTGCAATAAGTATACTGAATTTCGGCTATAAAGCCGAATATGAAATGGATGATTTATGTATATAATGTGGCCGAATGACTATTAAGTGATGATGTGAAAGTGTGTAATATGTGTATACAATTTTATTGTACTTGTTTGTATAAAGTCGAAGGTGAATTGAATGGTATATATGTGGTGACAGAATAGCTATTATGAAACAAAGTCAAAGAATGGGATATTTGTATAATAGAAGAATTGTGACTATTGTTCCTACTTGATCGAGGTTGTGTGTGAAATAATTTGTGAATATGGCATATAGTCGAATGGTTATTAAAAGTGAAACCAGGATAATGAAAAGATTATGTGTTCCTTGTGTATGATTATTGAACTGAAAGTTAAAAGGTAGGTGTACATTTTGTGCTTATATTCGAATGAAGCAATTAAATTGTTAATGTGAAATGCGTTAACATGTGAATAAATATGCAAGACACTGGAAATGTATCTGGGCTAAAGTCCCGCAGGCTTCGTGCTGGAAATGTATCCAGGCTAAAGTCCCGCAAGCTTCGTGCTGGAAATATATCCGGGCCAAAGTCCCGCAGGCTTCGTGCTGGAAATGTATCCGGGCTAAAGTCCCGCAGGCTTCGTGCTGGAAATGTATCCGGCCCAAAGTCCCGCAGGCTTCGTGCTGGAAATGTATCCGGGTTAAAGTCCCGCAGGCTTTGTGCTGATAATTTAATTTCGGGTTTTATACCTATTAGGCCAAGTGCCGATGAATTTGATAAAAGTATACAATTACAAGATCCTACACTAAGTTGACAAATTGAAAGTGCATTACATATTAAGTTGGCCAAGTATGTATCATGTACTCGTATGCGATTTTGATTTGAATTAAATTATAAATATATATAAAGTGATGCATCTGTGAATAAGTGTTATGACTATAAATGTGATTGTGATATATTCGGTAAATATGTGAAGTTATGTGAAGTGATCCTATGTTTATATTCAAATATAAACACTTGGTCCTTGTGGAAAGGTTTGTGGAAGTATATGATTTTATTTTTAGGTGATTACGATCTTGGAAAATTAAATGTGAATATGATATTGTATTTCATTCGTTTCAATTGAACTAAAGCTGATAGTGAAGCATTTTAATGCCTATGTTATATGAGTTCGATCTTGAATGACATGATATACATGTTTAGATAATTTGAATGCAAGGAATGTGTGAAAGAGCAAATTTGTAATAAATTTGCTTGGGACAGCAACTGTAGCGTGATTTTGGAAAATCACCATAAATTGTGGAAATTGAATTAGAAGCTGAATAAATTATGAAATTAAAGCTTAATGAGTCTAGTTTCTTATAAAAAACCGTGTAAGCAAAAGAATTTTAGATAATGAGATATTTGAAATGGAGTGAGACAGAGTCAAAATGACTTTGAAATCCCCTGTTCTGTCTTTAGAAAATCATTGTAAATTGTACAATGATGATTATAAGATAAAATTTATATTCTTAGACTCCTTAATGATTCTAATTTCAAATGAAGTAAACGATAACATATTTCGGATTCTGTGTAATGAGAAAATTGATTTGTAGTGAAGAGTGGCCAGAATAGTCAAACAGTGAAACAGGGGAAACTTCAATAAAAATCTGGTATTGATTGGTCAAACCAAAAATTCTAAAAATTTTATGGATGGAAGATATATAAGTCTATTTTCAGGAAAAATTAACAGCACTTTATTTGGAGTTTCTTATCTCCAGTTATAAATAATTTAGTGACTGTTGCTCAGGAAAATAGCTTGTAGTGAATTTGTGATTTTGTTGCAAACATGGTTAAAACTAGTTAATGAGATACTTTTCGAGTTCTTATGATCTTATTTGTGATTTCAATATTTGGTTTTAATTGAGTTCAGATTCAAGTGAGGTGAATTTGCTAAATATGCATTATGTTCATGGATACTTGGCCGAAATGGCAATTACCTAGGAATGATTTCTTGAAAATTTGAAATAATCAATCTATAAGTAAATTAATTGTTTGCATTGCTTAAAACTTACTAAGCATTGAAGTTTACTCCGTGTTCTCTTTTCCATTCCTTATAGGTTTATCCTTTAGTTCGAGTTGGAAGAGCCGGAGATATCATCACACTACCGAGTCATTATGTGAGTTGAGAAGATGGTATATCATCATGATTTAAGGCATGTATAGGATAGACTATAGGTAGAATGATATTTTGACTTTGTATACATTCTAGCCATGCGAAGATGGCTCGCTTATTTTGTTTAGAGAAGCCTTATAATTGAACTAATGTGTTGAAATGTTTTATTTATAACTTGATAGTAGTTAATTTGTTATTAGATATTCGGTTATGTTTTGATAGTAAGTCATTTTGGAAATTTATAAGAGCTCTTATGAAAAAATCAATGAGACAGGTTGCATTGTTGATAATTTATGTCTGGTAAATATCTTTGACCTTATAGAAGTTTTGTTCAGTCAAGTAATACCTCATAACCTTATTCCGGCAACGGATACGGGTTAGGAGTGTTGCAGATTGGCTAGTTAAGCATTAGGCAAATTTGGATTATGCTACTAAGCGGGTGGTATTGAAAATTGCAGAGGGTGACGAGGTGGTTGTGGTTGGGGAGAGTTGGAACTATCTTTCAAATGTGATTTCTGCACTTAGAACTGAGAAGTTGGTTCGTAACAGTTGCGAGGTGTATCTAGCCTACATCAGTGCTTCTAGTTCTACGGCTTCGTCTATTAAAGATATCAGAACAGTCAGGGATTTTCTGGATGTTTTTCCCGATGAGCTACTGGGTTACCTCCTAACCGTGAAGTGGAGTTTGGGATAGAGCTTTTGCCTGGTACAGCTCCAATGTCTATCACCCCTTATAGAATGGCACCGAAGGAGCTCGTAGAGCTTAAGGCTCAAATTCAAGAGTTACTAGATCGAGGGTTCATCCGTCCTAGTGTGTCTCCGTGGGGATGACCAGTTTTATTTGTGAAAAAGAGGGATGGAACTATGCGAATGTGCATCGACTATCGGCAACTGAACAAATTGACTACCAAGAATAAGTATCCCTTACCGAGGATAGACGATCTATTTGATAAGTTTTGAGGAGCTTCAATTTTCTTTAAGACTGATCTCTGATCGGGATATCATCAACTGAGGGTCAAAGAAATAGATGTTTACAAGATAGCCTTTAGGACTTGTTACGGTCATTACGAGTTCCTAGTGATGCCTTTTGGACTGATGAATGCACCAACAGCTTCTATGGATCTGATGAACTGAGTGTTCCAGCGCTATCTGGATAGTTCATAGTGGTGTTTATAGATGACATTCTGGTGTATTCGAGGACTGAGGAAGATCATGATGCACATCTCCGGGCTATTCTGCAGATTTTGAAGTAGAAACAATTGTATGCTAAATTCAGCAAGTGTTAATTCTTGTTACGTGAGGTAACTTTTCTGGGTCATGTAGTATCTCTTGAGGGATTAGGGTTGATCCTCAAAAAATTGAAGTGGTTTTGGATTGGAAGCAACCTAAGTCGGTATTTGCGATTTGGATTGGCAAGGTATTATAGACGATTTGTTGAGGGGTTTTCATTGATTGTTGCACCCCTGACTAAGTTGTTGTGTAAAGGAGTATCGTTTAACTAGACTAATAAGTAGCAGGAAAGTTTTGAGAAACTTAAGAAGGTTTTGACTGAGGCCCCTGTTATAATACAGCCAAAATCTGGGAAGGAGTTCACTATCTACAGTGAAGCATCAAATGTTGGCTTGGGTTGCGTATTGATGCAAGAGGGTAAGGTAGTGACATATGCATCTCGTCAGCTTAAGACGCATGACTTGGAGTTACAGTGGTGGTATTCGCACTAAAAATTTGGAGGCATTACTTATATGATGAGAAATGTATCATTTACACGGATCACAAAAGCCTCAAGTATCTCCTCACTCAGAACGAGTTAAACCTTAGGCAGCGTAGATGGATTGAGTTGTTAAAGGATTATGACTATTCGATTGAATACTATCCTGGTAAGGCTAATGTGGTAGCCGATGCACTGAGCCGTAGGGCTATTACTGATTTGAGGGCGATGTTTGCTCATCTCAGTCTATTTGATGATGGTAGTTTACTAGCCAAACTTCAAGTTAAATCGAGGATAAGTCACTGGGTTCTCGTTTCCGACAGATTGAAAATAGGGAAACTTCAGATTTTGGGCTGAATAGCGAAAGGGTACTTTGTTTCCATAGGAGAGTCTGTGTGCCAAAAGATACTGATTTAAGGCAATCTATACTATAAGAGGCACATAGTAGTCCTTATGCCATGCATCCTGGTGGGAATAAGATGTACCGGGAATTATATTGGTGGCCAGGACTTAAGCGTAAAGTTACAGATTTTGTGAGTAAGTGTCTGACTTTCCAACAGGTTAAAGCAGAACATCAACTGCCTTCAGGGTTGCTTCAGCCAGTTAAGATTCCACTATGGAAGTGGGAAAGAGTAACTATGGACTTTATTGGTGGACTACCCCTAACGCCTTCTAAGAAAGATTCGGTACTGGTCATCGTGGATCGGTTGACCAAGTCTGCTTACTTCATACCTGTCCGTATTGATTACTCACTACAGAAATAGGCTAAGCTATATGTGTCTGAGATCGTGCGACTGCATAGGGTACCAGTTTCTATAATATCTGATAGAGATCCTCGTTTCACATCTAGGCCGGGTTTGGGGTGTTACATGTTATGTGTTTTGGTCATATGGTATATAATGGTAGTTAATTGAGCTAAGATATATCATGTATTAGCTAGATAAAAATCAAGATATATGCGTAGGGTAAATTTGGTGTTCACTTATGGACTATATTAATGATATGTATTATACTTGATTTGTTGTTATGGCAAGTCAGACATATTGGGACTTAGATTTATGTAAACAGATTGGATTACTGACTAAAGGATATGTGTGCTTTGGCATTTGATCATGATATGTATGCATATGTGTATGGCTATATAAATTCATTAGTTATTTGTAAGCTTACGAAAATGTACAAATAAATTGTGTTAGCCGCATAGATAAGGAAATGAAATGGGTTTTATATATAACCTTTGGTAATGTTGGTTTCGCTTATGAATTTGGGTTATTAATTTGTACAGATATGACATGAATTATTTGAGTGTAATGATACTGATTAATTAAATAAGGTAACTTGTTTGATTCATAGTTATAATTTCGAACACCATAGTTATTGAATAACTATATGAGTTGATTGTTGGTAATTATGGAGTATGCACAATTTGTTGTTAAAGTGTACATAAGCATTAGCTATAAAATTGTTTTGATACTCAAGTAATAAGTAAGTTGATTGATATATGCTCGGCATATGATATGTATTTCAGATTAATAATTTGAAATTTTAAATAAGATGAGAGTATTCATGTGATTGATTTATGAAGTATAAATTGTTTAATTGTCTGTTTTAAGTTGTGTTTGATCAGTAATGCCTCATAACCTTAATCTAGCGATGGATACGGGTTAGGGGTGTTACATTTGATTGGTATCAGAGCTACGGTTTAGTCGATTCTAAGACTAACGTAGCGCGTGTGAGTCTAGCTATATATGCCATATTATATACTGCGATAGTGTGATGACTTCTGACATTTGAAAATGTGTTTTCATATAGTAAATGGATCCCGACAATGCTGTAGCTGATTATGTCGAGAGTATAGCACCTGCTCCCGTGCAAAGGACAACACCGGTTGATTCTCGACCAACTTCGAGTAACCAAGAGGGAGAGGCTAAACAAGCCTTTTACCAAATGATGAATGACTAGGTTACTCAATATATCCAGACTAATTTGGCTACACAACATCTTCAACCCCCGACTAATCCAACTTTGATACCTATTATATCTCAAGTGAGTGATTCATTGAGATTGCTTAAGCCTCCTGTTGATAAAATCAGAAAACATGGTGCTGAAGAATTCAGAGCTACTGATGATGATGCTGAGCAAGCTGAATTCTGGCTTGATAATACTATCCGTGTGTTTGATGAGCTATCTTGTACACCGGATGACTGTTTTAAATGTGCCATATCTTTGCTACGAGACACCGCATATCACTAGTGGAATACACTAGTATCAGCGGTTCCAAAAGAGAGGGTGACCTGGGAATTCTTTTAGACTGAATTTTGTAAAAAACATATCAACCAGAGATTTATCAACCAGAAGCGCAAAGAATTTTTGGAGTTGAAACAGGGTCGGATGACCGTGACAGAGTATGAGCTGAAATTTGTGAGACTCAGTCGGTATGCTTGAGAGTGTGTTTCGACCGAAGCTATTATGTGTAAAAAATTCAAAGACAGTTTGAACGAAGACATTAAACTGCTTGTTGGCATACTTGGTATAAAAGAGTTCTTATTATTGGTTGAGCGAGCCTGCAAAGCCGAAGAGCTCGGGAAAGAGAAAAGAAAAGCTAATTTTGATGTTAGAGATTCACGTAAGAGATTGTCGAATAAGTTATTTCAGTCAGCATCAAAGAAGTTCCGAGATGATTTTAGCCGTTCTAAGGCTATTTCAGGTTATTCACGATGGGATCGGGATAGACCACCTGTGAGCTCGAAAGCTACCTCAGTAGCTAGTGTGGGTAATGTCAGATCAAATCAACCCGAGTGTAAACATTGCAGTAAATGACATCCCGATAGTTGCAGATTGCATGATTGGGCCTGTTTTAAATGTGGATCGATGGATCATTATATTCGTGAATGCCCAGAGTTATATGAACAAAATCCAGTACAGAATATGAGATCGGGTAACACTGCAGCTCGAGGCAGACTGTAACACCCCTGACCTGTATCCGTCGCCAGAATTGGGTCATAAGGGCATTACAGAATAAAACACAATTCCGAACAATTGAATAAACATTTAAATAATCACAAGAATATGTTTCGGAAAATTCATTAAGATTTAAAACGTAAGCTAACGGAACTTTTAATTTGAACATTTCATATTATTGATAAAAATTAGGCATAACATTTACAGGTAACTATATTAAATTATAATGCATCAACAATTCTATAAATACGGCATTAACATGGAAATTTTTATGAACGGCATATATTTTACATATTAATACTGTTAATAGCAAGCATTTGATAATAAGTCAACTTACTTCATCCCTTGGTCTGACTGGCTATCATATATATGTTATACGCATTCATTATTTACACGTATTTAACAAGTTCATATAACCATTAGCATATAAGTATTAGACATACAAAATTAGTAATACATCTCTGGTACCAAGCGCATGAAAACTTAATTAACATGTAAGGCCAAATGCATGTATGCATATACTAACTTATTGTATAAATGAGCATTACAATTGTGACTTGCATATGCTTTTCTTTTTACCTAATATTTTATAATTTATATTAATCCAATGTCATTCATAATAGGCTACATGACCGAATGTACATATAATCAAGACAAGTCTATTATATATTATAATTACGTCCTGTATATAGATTCAATTCAAAACCTAGCATACATGTATTTATGTAACATAATCATCTTATGCTCATGCAAGTTACGCATTTACCCAAAAAGCCAAAGCCACACTTGATATTAAAGTATCCAAAATATGTCAAATGGTTGACAGCTTAAATCATGAACCACATGCAATATTTATCATTATTAATTAAGCTAATAAAATTAGAATATAAACACCTAACATTAAAACAATGTCACATCTTATATTTTCGATCACATGATAATGAACATACCATACATACGTTTTATCTATACTCATTCAAGGCCGAACCTTACTGTCTAAAAAATCATATGTGCACCCAAACTTCCATCATAAATTATCAATAGATAGACTCATTAAACATTTGACTAAGAATTTTTAGCATAATCTGCAAGCCATTATCAAAACATATAGTGCTCATCACAAACATTATGCATTAAGGCACACCACTTAGTAACCAAGATTAATATAAGTCTTACTTATCATAACCGATCATTAATATAATAATAATTTAGCCATTTTCGCATGGCTTTTATACAAAACCAAAATTCATCAAGTTAAGCACACTTTAGTCTATACATGCCATAATTTGCATTTAATTTATAAAGGTACCTAAAATAGTAGATAGTGTGATGAGCCTCGCTGACGATCCTCGAGCTGATAACTTGATTTCCAAAAACAAAAAAAAAATAGAAAAAAATATACACACGATAAGCTATTATAGCTTAGCAAGTCATAAGCAAATAATTGACCTAACAAAGTGTTCCACTCAATTAGGCTAATACATTGTAAATAAAAACTATATACCATTTAATCTCGACCTACAACCTGTATATAAATCCCCATGTATACATTCGCACCTAGACATTAACTAGGCTGAATGGTCAAAAGGCCAAATTGTCTTATTATCTTACAACTTTCCAAAAAAAAACTAATTATATTATAATCAAACCTGCATATACTCTTACATAAGCTAGTAAATTACAATATAATATCGCATAAATATTTATACATATATGTATATCACCAACAGGGCCATTTATATATATAATCACACACTTGCATATAATTATGAATCATTTCTTGATGGCCAACTTTTAAAATCACAAAGCCGAATTCACATACCAACAGCACTTAAATTTATTAATATCAACTTCACATGAACAAACAATTTATTAAGTATAAACCTATATTATCATTAAAAGCCAACAAACTAATTCATACCTGGCCGTTTAATTTGTAATACACACTTGTATCCAATTTACCTTTGCCCGATGAACCATTCGGAATTGGATAGGACACTCGGATAATCACACAAGTCGTACAATGCCAACGTCCCAGACGTGGTCTTACATGTAGTCACATATCGATGCTATTGTCCCGGACAGGGTCTTACTCGTAAACACATATTGGAATCATATAACGATGCCATGGTCTTACTTGCACACATATATCAGAATCCTATGTCATGACATATGTATCCTAACTATTCCTAAGGTTCATACGGGACTTTCGGACGTCGTAACTCGGTCGAATCGAACTCGGAAGTGTAGTATTCAAATTTAATCATTTTCGGCCATAGCATTTTAAAAATTCTACATTTCATAATAGCATATAAAATTGACATTTAATTACTAAGTACGCACGTCTATTTGCTTACAAACTTACCTCGGACAATACCAAACGGAATCGGGCGGCTAGTCGACAAATTTCGTTTTTCCCCGATCCAAATCTGATTTCTTTAGTTCTTGATCTAAAAATATTCAAATTAAGCTCATTCAAACATATTTTCATTCAATTTAGCCCAAAACACATAAATAGGAAAATTACCATTTTACCCTTAACATTTATAATTTTTTACAATTTAGTCCCTATTGCGCAAAACACAAAATACACAAAATTTCCAATTACCCATGTTTAGCCAAAACTTACCCATTACTATACGAGTTCATATATTTCATTAATTTCACATTTTAGTCCCTCAAATTATTATTCTTGCAATTACGTCCTAATTACTCAAAATTATCAAAAATTCCAAAACAAAATATGTTAAGCTAAAACATATCTTTCATTTTTCATCATCTAACCACAAAAATAACAAGCTATCAACAATGGCACAACTCAAAATATTCATCAAAATCAAAAATTCAAGCATGGGCTTTGTAGTACTCGAAGCAACGATCTCAAAAACGTTAAAATTATCAAAAACCGAACAAAAACGAACCTTGTATGGGATTGAATGTGACAGCCCTAATGTGACCTTAGTAGGGAAGTGGTTTCAGGACCACAAAACCGAGTCATAAAATAACTAACCGTCATATTTGATGCTTATTATATATATATGCATGTGTGAAAATTTCATATTTGAATTTTGTTTATTGAAAGTGAATTTTAGTAAATAGGACTTATGTGAGAAAATTTAGAAATGTGCTAGGCAAATGTAAAGTGGCCTATTAATGCATGTTATAAAAATGATGGGTTTGCATGTCAAATTACCCAAAATTTGAGCTAGTGGCCGGCCATGCTATGGGTCATAACATATTATAAACATGTTGTGTTAATGTTTTATGTTAGAAATAATAAAATAAAAGGGTTAGTAATAAAATAAGGAGATGAAGGGTGATGAAAACAAAGAAAAGAAAAGAAAAAGTGTTCATCCTTTAACATCTTTGGCCGAAAATTTCAAGGAGAAAGGAAGAAGAAAGGAGTTCTCTTGCTTCATGTTCGGCTTGGATGAGGATTAGGAAGAGGTAAGTATCTTGAAATTCTTGGAAAATTATGTATAAAGAAGGTGGTTAGTTCAAGTTCTATTCATTCCATGGATTAAATTTTGATTGATTGGAGGTTTGATATTCGGCCAAGTAGTTTGAAGCTCTTAGTACATATAATTTTTTTTCTTCCTTCTTGAAGGTTGAAATTGGGTTGTTCCTAAGGGTTGCCGAATAGGGTCATTGAAGGGCCTTGAGAAACAATATGTGTGGCTTGGGTTATAAAATTCGGCCATGGTAGTAAATAGAAGTGATAAATGGTAGTTAGGTGAAGTAGAGTCTAGCAAATGAGCACATATGTGCATTAGTTACTAAATGGAGAAAAATCGGCTAACAAGTGTGTACTAAGGCCGAATATGATTTTGGATATTATTGGGCAATGTATGTGTTTTAAATTAATGGAATGGAGAGGGTGCTTTAATTGTGTTATGAACAATTATATGTTAAATTAAGGTTTGCTAAGCTAGCTATTAAGGTGAAGTGCAAATCTTAGTATTTGATTGCTAGTGTATATATGTGTACTAGCCGAGTTTTGAATTTGAATAATGGTTTGAGCACCATGTGTGGTATTGAGATTGTTTGAGTGAATTCATAGATATTTATATGATGAATTCGGTTGTAGATATACATGCTTAAATAAGATGCGCACATGAATGAATAGATAGATTGGTGTTGCATGTATTCGGTTATAGGCAAGCATAATGATGACTCTATCTTGACTTAGATAATCGGCTCAAGGAGAATATTAGCAAATATGTTGAATTTGGTTCATGATTTCATAAATATGACTCTAATGTCTAATATATATATATAGACTAAGTACCTTGAATTTCTCTTGATGTTCAAGATGATTAAATCAATTTATTTGTTAAATTAAGCTCAAGAGCAAAGGGGAACTAAATCCGATAAAGGGAAGGAAAAAGTAATTGAATAGCCGTTGAAGACGTTCGACAACATCCGAGGTAAGTTTTCGAGTAATGGAACTTAGATTATGATTCGATTAGATCATGTTATAAGCAAATCAATCATGCTCTTTGTATGTAGCTATTGAGCCGAAAATGATAATGCTTGATAAGTGACTTGTGTTTGAATTCTAGTTATGAAAATGAAATATAGATGTGTCATGATTTAATGATATGTGCATGAATATTCGGATGATAACCGGGCTAAGTCCCGAAGGCATTTGTGCGAGTTGCTATATCCGGGCTAAGTCCCAAAGGCATTTGTGCGAGTTACTATATCCGGGCTAAGTCCCGAAGGCATTTGCGCGAGTTACTATAACCGGGCTAAGTCCCGAAGGCATTTGAGCGAGTACTTATATCCGGCTAAATCCCGAAGGTACTTGGTTTGGGAATAAGCAATCTTGTTGTAATAATTTCAATTAATACGCTCGTAAAACCCCAACGATGAGGTATGTTTTGTATATGCATTGGAATAATTGATTCCTTTTAAATAGTATTCGCTCAATCGATTAACAAGCTTCCGGCCTTTAGTCAAGTTGATTCCTTATGTATGAATATAAGGGTTGGAAATGTGAAGTAGGTATGATTGTGAGAATATGTGTATATGAAATTATTCGTTTAGTCATATGAATGCTATACTTCAGTTGTGCATGATTTCATTACTCAAAACTTACTAAGCATTAAATGCTTATTCCATTTCTTTGATACTTTGTTTTATAGATTTTGGTTCGTCAGCTAGCGGATTCGGGAGTGTCAAAGTCGAAGTCATCCACACTATCAAAGCCCTTTTGGTACTCTTTTAGTTGAACTCTGAAAATGGCATGTATAGGACTACCCTTTTGTTGTTGGTCATGTACCTTTCGGTAATGTATATATTTGGATAGCCATACGAAAATGGCTTCTATATATTTTGAGCATAGCGATATAATCATTTTGTATGTTGTTCATGGAGTGTTATGGAAATGCTGGTAACGATTAGCCATTGGAATGGTTAATCACGATCATTTTGGTGCTATGTATGACAAAATTTTAGTTGATCCATGGAAAACCATGAAATAGGTAAAGTTTACCTTAAAAACAGATGCTGACAGCAGCAGTGACGTGGATTTGAAAAATCGCTAAAAATAGTAGGAATGGAATTAAATAGTGAATAAATTATGTAATCGAACCTTGATGAATCTATCTTCATATGAAATTAACAAAATGATCATATGAGCCATATTTTATGAGATGTTTAAGTTTTCATGAAACAGGGCTAGAGCAATTTCTGGATCCCCTGTTCCGATTTTGGAAATTCACTATAAATTAACCAGAGATAATTAGATGTAATTCCCTATATGTACAGATTCCTTTTCGAGTCTAGTTTCTTTAGAAACAAATGAAATAAGTATTGAAGCCCTGTACAGGGAGATATCTAAGTCGTAATGCATGAAGGTCAGAGTAGTTGAACCCTGAAATAGGGGAGACTTTAACTAATAAACTGTAATAATTTGCTTGACAAAAAATTCTAGAAAAAAATTTGTAGATGGAAATATGAGTCTAGTTTCAGGAAAAATTTACGGAACTGGTTTTCGAGTTTTGGAACTCGAGATATGATTTTTAAGGTGACAGTGACGCAGTTAGCCAGCTTGTCTGGAAATTTTTAAAATGGACTGTGCAAATAAATGAATTAAGTCTGTTAGCACCTCGTGTTCGACTCCGGCAACGGTCTCGGGTAAGGGGTGTTACAATTTTATTGGTATCAGAGCTACGGTTTAGTCGATTCTAGGACTACCGTAATACGTCTGGGTCTAACTATACATGCCATTATGTGTTTATTGATAGTGTGGTGATTTCTGACAGTTAAAAATGTGTTTACTTATAGTAATGGACCCCGATCCCAACCGAGTGGTAGCTGATGATGTTGAGAGTGTAGCGCCTGCTCCCGCGCAAGGGACAGCACCGGCGGACTCTCAACCTATTGCTAGTAATCAGAATGATGAAGCTAGACAAGCTTTTTATAGCGTGATGAATGATTGGTTCAACCAATACATTCGAACTAATACGGCTGTTCCACAACCTCCATTCCCGACTAATACAACCCCTGCACCTACAATACCTCCGGTAACTAACCAAATAAGGTCAAATAAGCCCCCAGTTGACAGAATCTGAAAACACGGGGCTACTGAATTTAAAGCTACGGAGAGCGATGATGCCGAACAAGCTGAATTTTGGCTGGACAACACTATTCGGATACTCGATGAACTATCTTGCACACCCGATGAATGCCTAAAGTGTACTATCTCCTTGCTACGTGATTCCGCCTACTATTGGTGGAATACGTTGATTTCTGTTGTGCCCAGAGAGCAAGTAACTTGGGAGTTTTTCCAAACCGAGTTTCAAAAAAAGTATATCAGTCAGAGATTCATTGATCAAAAATGGAAGGAATTTCTTGAACTTAAACAAGGTTCCATGTCGGTTATTGATTACGAACGAAAGTTTGTAAGGCTTAGCCGGTACGCGCGAGAATGCATTTCTTCAGAAGCTGTGATGTGTAAACGTTTCGAGGATGGACTGAACGATGATATAAAGCTGTATGTTGGCATTTTAGAAATTCGAGAATTTGTGGTACTTGTCGAACGAGCTTGCAAAGCCGAAGAGCTTAGTAAGGAGAAAAGAAAAGCTGATATGGGAGCAAAGGAGTTTCGTAAGAGATCTTCGGGAAAGCCCTTTCAACAGTCATCGAAGAAATTTATAGATGACTTAGGCCGGTCTAGAGGTACTTCGGGTTTTTCTAGACGAGATCGCGATCGACACCCTGTGAGTACACGAGTCACGTCAGTCGCCAGTGTTGGAAATGATCGTCGAGACAGAATAGAGTGCCAGTATTGTGGTAAATGGCATTCGGGAAGTTGTAGATTCCATGACCGCTTCTGTTATAAGTGTGGATCAGCTGACCACTTTATCAAGGATTGCCCGAGACTGTCTGAACAGAATGTAAATCAGAGTGGGAAACCGGGTGCTACTACTGCTCGAGGTAGACCATCTAAGAATGCGGGAAATCCTAGTGGTGGTCAGAGAGGATCTAGAGATGCTACAACCAGATCTGAGGCTCGTGCTCCTGCCAGAGCTTATGCTATACGCACACGCGAGGATGCTTCTTCGCCAGATGTTATTACCGGTACTTTTACTCTCTTTGATACTAATGTGATTGCTTTGATTGACCCTGGCTCTACTCATTCTTATATATGTGAAACCTTAGCATCCAATAAGACTTTGCTTGTTGAGTCTACTGAGTTCGTAATTCGAGTGTCGAATCCCTTGGGTCGTTATGTACTTGTTGACAAAGTGTGTAAGAAATGTCCCCTAGTAATCCGAGGTTCCTGTTTTTCGGCCGATTTGATGCTTTTACCGTTTGATGAATTTGATGTTATCCTCGGTATGGATTGGTTGACCGTACATGATGCAATTGTAAATTGCAAAAGAAAAACTATTGATTTGAGGTGTGTAAACAACGAGATAATCCGAGTTGAGTCTACTAACTTGAATGGGTTGCCAGCTGTAATATCATCGATGTTGGCTCAGAAATATATAAGAAAGGGGTGTGAAGCATACCTTGCGTATGTACTTGATGACAAAGAGTTAGAAAAGAAGCCTGAATCTGTGCCGGTGGTTTGTGAATATCTGGATGTTTTTCCCGAAGAATTACCGGGTTTACCACCTATTCGGGAGGTAGAGTTTGGTATTAAGCTTGTACCTGGGACTACACCAATTTCGATAGCTCCGTATCGTATGGCACCAACGGAATTGAAGGAATTGAAAGCTCAGTTGCAAGAGTTGATGGATAGAGGTTTCGCTTGACCAAGTTTCTCACCTTGGGGTGCACCAGTATTGTTTGTGAAAAAGAAGGACGAAACCATGAGGTTGTGCATCGACTATCGTTAGCTGAATAAGGTGACAATAAAGAATAAATATCCGATACCGCGTATTGACGATTTTTTTTATCAACTAAAGGGAGCCTCAGTGTTTTCAAAGATAGATTTGAGATCGGGTTATTATCAGTTGCGAATTCGGGATTCGGATATACCCAAAACTGCTTTCAAAACGAGATACGGTCACTACGAGTTCTTAGTGATGCCGTTTGGGCTCACTAATGCCCCTACGGTATTTATGGATTTGATGAATCGAATCTTCAGACCGTATTTGGATCAGTTTGTAGTTGTGTTTATCGATGATATTTTAGTCTAATCGAGAAATGAAACCGATCATGCTGAACACCTGGGATTATTGTTGCAAATTTTACGGGATAAGCAATTATATGCTAAGTTCAGTAAGTGTGAGTTCTGGTTAAGAGAGGTGAGCTTCTTGGGTCATGTGGTATCTGCATCGGGTATTCGAGTTGATCCGAGAAAATTTCAGCCATACTTAACTGGAAGCCTCTGAGAAATATTACTGAGGTTCGGAGCTTTTTGGGACTAGCCGGCTACTACAGACGGTTTGTAAAGGGTTTCTCGATGATAGTCACACCAATGACGAAGCTACTTCAAAAAGATGTTAAGTTCGAATGGACGGAAAAATGTCAGAAAAGTTTCGATCAATTGAAAACTTATTTGACTGAAGCTCCAATTCTAGTGCAGCCCGAGTCAGGCAAAGAGTTTGTCATTTATAGTGATGCATCCCTACTTGGGTTGGGTTGCGTATTGATGCAAGAAGGTCGAGTTGTGGCCTATGCGTCGAGACAATTGAAGCCACATGAGAAAAATTATCTGACCCACGATCTCGAGCTAGCTGCCATCGTATTCGCTTTGAAAATATGGCGACATTACTTATTTGGTGAGAAGTGCCATGTATATTCGGATCACAAAAGTCTCAAATATTTGATGACTCAAAGAGACTTGAATCTGCGACAACGGCGTTGGCTTGAGTTGTTGAAAGATTATGAGCTTGTCATTGACTATCACTCGGGAAAGGCTAATGTGGTTGCAGATGCTTTAAGTCGTAAATCACTATTTGCTTTACGAGCTATGAATGTACACTTGTCTCTTCTATCCGACAATGTGTTAGTAGCAGAATTAAAGGCCAAACCATTGTTGATTCATCAAATTCGTGAAGCTCAGAAAGTCGATGATGAATTAGTTGCAAAACGGGCTGAATGTGTTCCGAATATGGAATCGGAGTTTCAAATTGATGATGACGATTGTTTGAGGTTCAGAAGTCGTTTGTGTGTTCCAAGAAATTCAAAACTTATTTCGATGATTCTGAACGAAGCTCATTGTAGCTGAATGTCAATTCACCCGGGGAGTACGAAAATGTACTACAATCTGAGACGTCAGTTTTGGTGGCATGGTATGAAACGAGACATTTCCGATTTTGTTTCGAAGTGTTTAATATGTCAACAAGTGAAGGCAGAACATCAAGTGCCTACGGGTTTACTTCAGCCGATCATGATACCTGAATGGAAATGGGATCGAGTCACGATGGATTTTGTATCTGGGTTGCCAGTATCGACAAATAAGAAAGATGCGATTTGGGTTGTTGTTGATAGACTGACTAAGTCGGCTCACTTTATCCCCGTACGTACGGATTTTTCATTGGATAAACTAGCTGAATTGTATGTTTCTCAGATTGTGAGATTACACGGGGTACCTATTTCTATTGTGTTGGACGGAGATCCGAGATTCACCTCGCAATTTTGGAAGAAATTGCAAGAAGCTTTGGGTACCAAGCTGCATTTTAGCACTGCTTTTCATCCCCAAACCGATGGTCAATCCGAGCGGATAATTCAGATACTCGAGGATATGTTGAGATGTTGCATCCTTGAGTTTAGTGGTTCATGGGAACGGTATTTACCTTTGATTGAATTCGCTTACAACAATAGTTTTCAATCAAGTATTAAGATGGCACCTTACGAGGCTTTGTACGGTCGTAAATGCCGTACACCATTGTTTTGGACCGAGCTTTGTGAAAGTAAAATTTTCGGAGTTGATTTGATTAAAGATGCTGAACAGAAAGTAAAAGTAATCCGTGAAAGTCTGAAGGCAGCCACAGATCGTCAGAAGTCGTACGCGGATTTGAAACGGAAAGACATTGAGTATCAGGTGGGAGACAAAGTGTTTCTCAAAGTTTCACCTTGGAAAAAGATACTCAAATTTGGGCGTAAGGGCAAATTGAGTCCGAGGTTCATCGGGCCATATGAAATATCCGAACGAGTTGGTCCAGTTGCGTATAGATTGATTTTACCCCCTGAACTTGAAAAGATCCACGACGTCTTCCATGTTTCGATGCTTCGACATTATATATCTAATCCATCGCCCATAATTAATCCATCAGAGGTTGAAATTCAATCCGATATGAGTTATGAAGAAGAACCAATTCGTATCCTAGCTCGTGAAGTGAAAGAGTTACGAAACAAAAAGGTTCCGTTAGTAAAGGTATTATGGCTCAAACACGGGATCGAAGAAGGTACTTGGGAAACCGAGAACTCTATGGAAGAACATTACCCAAACCTATTTGTCGGTAAGATTTTCGGGGACGAAAATTTCATAAAGTGGGGGAGAGTTGTGACAGCCCTAATGTGACCCTAGTAGGGAAGTGGTTTCGGGACCACAAAACCGAGTCATAAAAATAACTAACCGTCATATTTGATGCTTATTATATATATATGCATGTGTGAAAATTTCATATTTGAATTTTGTTAATTGAAAGTGAATTTTAGTAAATAGGACTTATGTGAGAAAATTTAGAAATGTGCTAGGCAAATGTAAAGTGGCCTATTAATGCATGTTATAAAAATGATGGGTTTGCATGTCAAATTACCCAAAATTTGAGCTAGTGGCCGGCCATGCTATGGGTCATAACATATTATAAACATGTTGTGTTAATGTTTTATGTTAGAAATAATAAAATAAAAGGGTTAGTAATAAAATAAGGAGATGAAGGGTGATGAAAACAAAGAAAGAAAAAAAAAGTGTTCATCCTTTAACATCTTTGGCCGAAAATTTCAAGGAGAAAGGAAGAAGAAAGGAGTTCTCTTGCTTCATGTTCGGCTTGGATGAGGATTAGGAAGAGGTAAGTATCTTGAAATTCTTGGAAAATTATGTATAAAGAAGGTGGTTAGTTCAAGTTCTATTCATTCCATGGATTAAATTTTGATTGATTGGAGGTTTGATATTCGGCCAAGTAGTTTGAAGCTCTTAGTACATATATTTTTTTTCTTCCTTCTTGAAGGTTGAAATTGGGTTGTTCCTAAGGGGTGCCGAATGGGGTCATTGAAGGGCCTTGAGGAACAATATGTGTGGCTTGGGTTATAAATTCGGCCATGGTAGTAAATAGAAGTGATAAATGGTAGTTAGGTGAAGTAGAGTCTAGCAAATGAGCACATATGTGCATTAGTTACTAAATGGAGAAAAATCGGCTAACAAGTGTGTACTAAGGCCGAATATGATTTTGGATATTATTGGGCAATGTATGTGTTTTAAATTAATGGAATGGAGAGGATGCTTTAATTGTGTTATGAACAATTATATGTTAAATTAAGGTTTGCTAAGCTAGCTATTAAGGTGAAGTGCAAATCTTAGTATTTGATTGCTAGTGTATATATGTGTACTAGCCGAGTTTTGAATTTGAATAATGGTTTGAGCACCATGTGTGGTATTGAGATTGTTTGAGCGAATTCATAGATATTTATATGATGAATTCGGTTGTAGATATACATGCTTAAATAAGATGCACACATGAATGAATAGATAGATTGGTGTTGCATGTATTCGGTTATAGGCAAGCATAATGATGACTCTATCTTGACTTAGATAATCGGCTCAAGGAGAATATTAGCAAATATGTTGAATTTGGTTCATGATTTCATAAATATGACTCTAATGTCTAATATATATATATAGACTAAGTACCTTGAATTTCTCTTGATGTTCAAGATGATTAAATCAATTTATTTGTTAAATTAAGCTCAAGAGCAAAGGGGAACTAAATCCGATAAAGGGAAGGAAAAAGTAATTGAATAGCCGTTGAAGACGTTCGACAACATCCGAGGTAAGTTTTCGAGTAATGGAACTTAGATTATGATTCGATTAGATCATGTTATAAGCAAATCAATCATGCTCTTTGTATGTAGCTATTGAGCCGAAAATGATAATGCTTGATAAGTGACTTGTGTTTGAATTCTAGTTATGAAAATGAAATATAGATGTGTCATGATTTAATGATATGTGCATGAATATTCGGATGATAACCGGGCTAAGTCCCGAAGGCTTTTGTGCGAGTTGCTATATCCGGGCTAAGTCCTGAAGGCATTTGTGCGAGTTTCTATATCCGGGCTAAGTCCCGAAGGCATTTGCGCGAGTTACTATAACCGGGCTAAGTCCCGAAGGCATTTGAGCGAGTAGCTATATCCGGCTAAATCCCGAAGGTACTTTGTTTGGGAATGAGCAATCTTGCTGTAATAGTTTCAATTAATACGCTCGTAAAACCCCAACGATGAGGTATGTTTTGTATATGCATTGGAATAATTGATTCCTGTTAAATAGTATTCGCTCAATCAATTAACAAGCTTCCGGCCTTTAGTCAAGTTGATTCCTTATGTATGAATATAAGGGTTGGAAATGTGAAGTAGGTATGATTGTGAAAATATGTGTATATGAAATTATTCGTTTAGTCATATGAATGCTATACTTCAGTTGTGCATGATTTCATTACTCAAAACTTACTAAGCATTAAATGCTTATTCCGTTTCTTTGATACTTTGTTTTATAGATTTTGGTTCGTCAGCTAGCGGATTCAGGAGTGTCAAAGTCAAAGTCATCCACACTATCAAAGCCCTTTTGGTACTCTTTTAGTTGAACTCTGAAAATGGCATGTATAGGACTACCCTTTTGTTGTTGGTCATGTACCTTTCAGTAATGTATATATTTGGATAGCCATGCGAAAATGGTTTATATATATTTTGAGCATAGCGATATAATCATTTTGTATGTTGTTCATGGAGTGTTATGGAAATGTTGGTAACGATTAGCCATTGGAATGGTTAATCACGATCATTTTGGTGCTATGTATGACAAAATTTTAGTTGATCCATGGAAAACCATGAAATAGGTAAAGTTTACCTTAAAAACAGATGCTGACAGTAGCAGTGACGTGGATTTGAAAAATCGTTAAAAATAGTAAGAATGGAATTAAATAGTGAATAAATTATGTAATCGAACCTTGATGAATCTATTTTCATATGAAATTAATGAAACGATCATATGAGCCATATTTTATGAGATGTTTAAGTTTTCGTTAAACAGGGCTAGAGCGATTTCTGGATCCCCTGTTCCGACTTTGGAAATTAACTATAAATTAACCAGAGATAATTAGAAGTCATTACCTATATTTATAGATTCCTTTTCGAGTCTAGTTTTTTTAGAAACAAACGGCATAAGTATTGAAGCCCTGTACAGGGAGATATCTAAGTCGTAATGCATGAAGGTCAGAGTAGTTGAACCCTGAAATAGGGGAGACTTTAACTAATAAACTGTACTAATTTGCTTGACCAAAAATTCTAGAAAAAATTTTGTAGATGGACATTTGAGTCTACTTTCAGGAAAAACTTACGGAACTGGTTTTCGAGTTTTGGAACTCGAGATATGATTTTTAAGGTGACATTGACGCAGTTAGCCAGCTTGTCTGGAAATTTTTAAAATGGACTGTGCAAATAAATGAATTAAGTCTATTAGCACCTCGTGTTCGACTCCGGCAATGGTCTCGGGTAAGGGATGTTACATTGAATATTGACCGAACCCTATCTTGCTTTCTTTTCTTTTTATTTTGTTTAGTTTCGGCTACCAAGAACATATGAACACTCAAATATGACTTTGTTTATTTTATGTTTTATATTATAATATAACATTTATAATATAATATTTAATTTACTTATATATCTTTACTAATATAATAGAAAAACCATGTAACTTATATCTTATGCCGTCCCACTTAATTATTAATGGGATATTCACAACATAAATGTCCCAACTTAGAAAGCCACTAACAATTTGGCCCTCATGCTTTAAATTATCAAGTTTTTAATTTATGCTATTAAGTCCTTTTATTTAATTAGACACCTAAACGAAAAAATTAAATCACGAAAATTTCACAGATATAAATTCACACAAAATAAACACAAAAATAATTCAAAAATTATTTTTTGACTTAGATTCGTGGTCCCGAAACCACCGTTCCGATTAGGGTCTAAATCGGGTTGTTACACAGACCACCCAAAAATACGGGTAATGTGAGTAACAGTCAGAGAGGGACTAAAGATACAACTGTTAGATCCGATGCTCGTGCACCTACCAGAGCCTATGCTAATCGCACACACGAGGAGGCTTCATCCCTAATTTTATTACTGGTATACTCACTCTCTATGATACTAATGTAATTGCATTGATTGATCCTGGTTCAACTCATTCTTATATGTGTGAGACTTTAGTATTCAGTAAGACTTTGTCTGTTGAGTCTACTGAGTTTGTGATTAGAGTATCAAAACCCTTGGGCCGATGTTTTCTAGTTGACAAAGTGTGTAAGAATTGTCCACTGATGATTCAAGATTCATGTTTTTCGGCTGATTTGATGTTGTTGCCATTCGATGAGTTTGACATAATTTTGGGTATGGATTGGTTGACTTTGCATGATGCTGTTGTAAACTGCAAAAGAAAGACTATTAATTTACGATGCCAGAATAATGAGATTATTAAGGTTGAATCTAATGATCTGAATGGTTTGCCGGTAGTGATTTCCTCGATGTTAGCTCAGAAATATATAAGAAAAGGTTGCAAAGCTTACTTTGCATATGTTCTTGTTAGTAAAGTAACCGAAAGAAAAATTGAATCAGTACCTATTGTGTGTGAGTATCCGGATGTGTTTCCTAAAGAATTGCTGGGTTCGCCACCTATTCGAGAGGTAGAGTTTGGTATTGAGTTAGTATCAGGGACGACTCCTATATGATAGCTCTGTACAGAATGGCACCTACTAAATTAAAAGAATTGAAAGCTCAGTTGTAACGGTTGACAGATAGAGGTTTTGCGCGACCGAGTTTCTCCCTCTAGGGTGCACCAGGTTTATTTGTTAAAATGAAAGACAGAACTATGAGGATGTGTGTTGATTATCAACATATCAACAAGGTTACTGTAAAGAATAAGTATCCGTTTCCACGGATTGACTATCTGTTTGATCAACTGAAATGGACTATAGTGTTTTCAAATATAGATTTCAGATCAGGCTACTATCAGTTGCGAATTCAAGACTCCCATGTGCCAAAGATTACTTTTCGAACGAGGTACGAACACTATGAGTTTTTGCTTATGCCTTTCAGACTTACTAATGCACCTGCTGTTTTCATGAATTTGATGAATCAGATCTTCAAACAGTATATAAATCGGTTTGTGGTTGTGTTCATAGATGACATTTTGATCTACTCCCGCGATGAAACTGAGCATGCTGAACATCTGGGACTTGTGTTATAGACTCTATGAGATAAACAATTGTATGCAAAGTTTAGTAAATGTGAGTTCTAATTACACGAAGTTAGTTTTTTGGGCCATGTTGTATCAACATCGGGTATTCGGGTTAATTCGAGTAAAATTTCAGCTATACTTGATTGGACGCCTTCGAGAAATGTTTCTGAAGTCTGAAGTTTTGTGGGACTTGCCAGTTACTATAGGTGATTCGTAAAAGGTTTCTCTATGATTTCAACCCCGATGACAAAACTACTACAAAAAGATGTTAAGTTTGAGTGGTCAGAAAAGTGCCAGAAAAGTTTTGATCAATTGAAAGCCCTTTTGACCGAAGCTCCAGTGCTAGTTCAGCCAGAATCGAGTAAGTAATTTGTTATTTACAGTAATGCATCTTTAAATGGTTTGGGCTGTAACACCCTTTACCCGTATCCAAGGCCGGAACAGGGTACGAGACATTACCAGACTTAACCATACACATAGACGAAAACCGGGCCATAAAATTTCATTTAATTCAAAATTTTTCGAACACATGCATAGACTCATATTTAAAGACAAATAACGTGGCATAAATGAGCACTTACACATCCATAATCATGCAATAACATGTCATTCACTTTAAACATATTTGCTTACCATCTTGTATATTATATACATTCTTACATTAACTAGAACTAGACATGCTAAATCTTATTCTCATTTTATACCATCATAATGTAGTTACCAATTTGTCCATAAAACATCCATATTCAAGGCAACATTACTTATTTTCCATTTAATTCATGATCCACTGGCCTGCATTTAACTTACCTGATGTATTACCAATCATGCATAACAAACAAAGCTAACTATATCATCACATCAAAACATCGGACATGACATGATTAATTAAACTTATAAACCATAATGGATAAGGACCACATCTCATGATCATATACGATAACTCAATGTAGACTGATATGTATGGTCAAAGTCATAATAATACATATCACAAACCAACTTCCTATACATGCCACTCACTTGATATTTCTAATATTTGAATTAATTCTCCCCAAAATGATAGTTTGATAGTGTGATTTTGCCTCCGACGATCTCCAACCTCGAGCCGACCTGCCAATACTAAAGAAATGGAGAGGATGGGTAAGCTTTACACTTAGTAAGTCCATATGAATTTAATAAGCAGTTACTAACATACTTTCAAGATAAAACACTATAATTGTACAATTACACATGTTCAGGTTAAGTTGTTTTATCAAGTTATAGTTACTAAATCATTCATATCTGGAGCTAAAAAACTCCAAATTTAGTTTCATTAATTTTCCTTGAAACTATACTCATATACCTTTCTTCCATAAAATTTCCAGAATTTTTTATTTAGCCAATTAGTACAGTTTATTCATTAAAATATCCCCTATTTCGCTGTCTAACAATTCTGACCTCTCTTCACTAAGAATTAGTTATCTCATATTTCGGGACTCAGATGATGTTCCCACTAATTCATCCTGAATGTAGACTCAATGAGGATCCTATTATATAAATTATAACTCATAATTATGTTTTTACAATTTTTAACGATTTTTCCAAGTCAGAACAGGGGATCTCGAATTCATTCTCACACTATCTCACAAAAATTAGAATATCACATAATATAGAACTATTTTGCCCCCTTGTTTTTTTTATATGAAAATAGGATCATTAATATTTAATTCCATAATTTTTTTGAAATTTAATCCAACTTACACAATTTTTGGTGAATTTTCAAAGTCATGCAACTGCTGCTGTCCAACACTATTTTACTACTAAAATTCACTCTTACATAATTTCACTTAATCCATTTTGTCCTATCAATGTTCACTCAAATATCGACCACATTGCTCATAATTTTCATAAACATATACCTGCACTTATTCATCATATAATCATGTTCACATGTATTTTTACTTAATCGATTTTTCCGTTGAACTCTTCAAAATATTTACTGATACTCAATTGCCTGCACATATTTTCACACTTGTAGACAAGGCTATCTGGTATGCATAGTAGCCTGCACTTAGCACTGCACATGCGACCAATTATCCGGTGAACGTAGTAGCCTGAACTTGGTACTACACACATGACCTAACCATCTGATACACGTAGTAGCCTGCACTTAGTACTACACACGTGATCGAAGTTATCGGGTACGCATAGTATCCTGCACTTAGTACTACAGTAGCCTGCACTTAGTATTACACATGCGACCAATTATCCGGTACACGTAGTAGCCTGCACTTAGTACTACACATGTGACCTCACAATAGATCATTCGTATCGTTTCTATTCCAAAGGCTCAACCGGGAAATTCCTCACTTTCCAACATGTTACAAATTTATTCATAGTCCTTTTTCAATTTGCAATTTCCAACAAATAATCATTCTATAGTCAACCACATTTCATATGATAACAAAATATAATAAAATAAAAAGAACCGATAAATTATTTACGTACAAACTTATCGAAATCTCATCAGGTACAACCCATGTAATAGTAATTTAACATTCAATTCATGTAACAATAATTTGCCATTCAATTTCACATGACATAACAAGCATCACATTTTCCATATCATACACGCCATCCATCATCTTCTCCTAAACATATTAAATCATACAATTTATGCCGTAGCAATAGAAAATTACAATTCAAGTATGGTATTGCATGTAACACCCCAAACCCGGCCTAGACGTTATGGCCGAATTTGGTGCGTCACATCAAACCATTTTTCAAATTTGATCTTTCCAGTGAAAATCCATTACTGAATCTAAATTTATTAAACCACAGTTCCCATCAAAACGTTTACCAATTTTTTTGCCTTTGGTATATTACCTCATTTAAACTCGCGAAAGCATTTTGAAAACTTTGTTGTTGGAAGCTCGTATTCCTTAGAAAAATAATACCCTTTTGGAATCTCGAGTTTTCCTAGACTAGAAGTTTAGTATAAGAAATCACAATCCAAATTAAAAGTTAAAACCCACCAACGGCCTTATTACATAAAAAAACCCAAAACAAAATCTAATTGCAATTAAAAGAAACAGAAACAGTAGTGTGGCCATATCCGAGCCCCTCGTAGCTCTGATCTGTCTAAGGCTGGAAATTACCTGAAAGGTTAATAAACGGGGTGAGTTTACGAAAACTCAGTGTGTAATCCCATTAACAAACAAACAGTGAATAACACGGTATCAGTGCAATCTGGGCCAAAGCCCTATTCAGTCTCGACATATACTGGGCCGAAGCCTTTTCATAAATCATATCACTGGGCTGAAGCCTTTACTGTAAACGATATGGCCCATAGGCCCATTTCACTATCACATGAAATACCAATGAATGTATACAAGCCCATTTGGGGAGACTACTCAACCCACCATCCGCTGCTCTCCACCCGTACCAACCAAGCTCTCTATGTGGGGAATAACTCAACCCACCTAACCAAACTCTCCACTGGCAGCATAACTGCTTTATCATATAACTAGAGGCCTAGCCTCTTTTAATAACTGGGGCAAAGCCCTTTTTGATAAACTGGGGCAAAGCCCTTTTCGGTAAACTAGGGCAAAGCCCTTTTCAATAAACTGAGGCATAGCCCTTTTAGCACTTCCTCCATTTATAAAACGCAACCCATGCAACATGTCATGTATGCAGAATGCCATGCCCATATTTGAATCAAACAATCACAGTCAAGTCATTCATATCACCAACATATATTCACAATCAAATCCGTCAACCACACAGTCCAAGTCAGTCACTTGCCCACAAGGGCAAAACAATCATTTAACACCCTAGGGGTAAAATGGTAATTTTACCCCACAAAATTATCTCGGTAATTCTACCCTACAGGGGTATTTTAGTAATTCTACCCTACAAGGGTATTTCGGTAATTCTACCCTACAGGGGTATTTCAGTAATTCTATCCTACAGGAGTATTTCGGTAATTCTACCCTACAGGGGTATTTCAATAATTCTACCCTACAGGGGTATTTCGATAATTCTACCCTACAAGGGTATTTCGATAATTTTACCCCACAGGGGTATTACGATATTTTACAAATCGAGAGTATTTCGTTAATTTCACAAATCAGGGGTATTTTGGTAATTTTATAAGCCAGGGGTATTTTGGTAATTTTACAAACCAGGGGTATTTTAGTAATTTTACAAACCAAAGGTATTTTGATAATTTTACTGATCGAGGGTATTTTAGTAATTTGGTAAACTAAAGTATTCTAAACAGGGATAACAATACGAATGGGCCTAAAGCCTATTCTCGGCCCAAATGGGCCCACATGCTCGTGTAGCCCTTTTAGCCCAAATCTAGCCACAAATATGAGATTTACCTAGCCTAGTCCAATATTTACTACACAATCAAACAACTTATCCAATTGGGCCCGTAGGCCCATTGGGCCCACATGACCCCTTTCGGCCCAACCCGGCCCGAAGTAGCCTTCCTATAGCTAGAGTAGTGAGAAATACACACCTGATTGGCGACTGGAGTTAATCCACGCTCCGAGCACTCTTAGCCAACGCCCAACCCAAACGAGTACGCCATAAAGCGAAAGGGATTAGCCAAGAAAGGTACCTCTACTCTCCTCATGGTTCTCTCTATTTAAAGCCAACTTCGCATCCACTCTTATGTTAGTTTCCCGATGTGGGATCCCTCCAACATCAGAGTTTAAATTCAATACCAACTCTTGCCGCCCCCTGTTAGCAAAATAAATGCTCTTTGCTTGCCATGAGTTTCGAACCCTAGACCTCCTTACCAACTCTCTAACGGCACCCTCTTGCCTCTTATGTGGCGCTACTTTGCCACTAGACCACAAGGCTTTTTATGGCACAATTTCTCCAACAATATTCTTAAGGCCTACCTACTACACCCAGGGTTTGATTCACCTTAAACCAAAATTATTGCTAGAGTCCAGGTTTGAACCAAAGATTTCTCCAACACTTCTAGGCCCAAATTTGGGGTGTTGCATTGCATTATTATTAACACACGAACTTACCTCGTATACGAAAATGGTCATTTTTACCATTTTGTCCACAACTTGGTATTTTGCCGATTTTAGCCCGAATTTCAATTTTCCTTGCTAATCGAGCTTGGGAGTTTGAGCAAACCTTAACCATGGCTGCTGCTGGTAGAAACGGTTGAATGAAGAAGATGATAGCTAATTTGGCTTATTTCCCTTTTTAATTCTTTTAATTATTAGTTTACCAGAATACTCCTAACTTAAAAATATTTTATTACACCCATTTCATGTCTATTTTTGTCCAGCAATTAACCAATGGTCTAATTACCATTTAAGGACCCTCAATTTAAAATTTCATAACAATTGGACACCTCTAGTATGTAGAACTCAACTTTTGTACTTTTTACGATTTAGTCCTTTTGACTAAATTAAGTGCCCGAATGTCAAAATTTTCGAACGAAATTTTCACGAAATTATTCCGTGAAATCATAGACCATAAAAATATAATAAAAAATGAAATTTTCATCGTCAAATTTGTAGTCCCAAAACCACTGTTCCAACTAGGCCCAAAATCAAGGTGTTACAACTCTCCCCCCTTTAGGGATTTTCGTCCCCGAAAATCTTACCAAAAAAATGGTCTTCACTTAGATTTCTCAATCTCATACTCGATACCAAAGTACCTTCGCTCAGGCGGTGCCTCTAATACATCACTTTAATCTCTCATATGATTTGAAAGCTTATGACTCAACTCCCAATTGTTCTTAAATTTTTAAAGGCTTCTCAGTTTCCCATGATATCATGACATAAAACTTGGATCTCAATTTGGTTTATGGAGACTAGAATTCCAAGAAATCCAACAATCAAAGGGACCTGCACTCTTCCGAAATAATCATATAGATTTTCATCATCGATAAATCACAATCTAATAACATCTTAATCAAATTACAGTACACGTCATTACTCTCTGAATAAATAGGCAAATTTTCTCTGCAAGCTTCATACAGTTCTTTCTGTATAAGCCTTGGAATAATAATATCATGAATCAAATCCAATCTGAAATTCAACATCAGAAGTCGATCCTCACTGTACTCTTTTACTTTACTACTCACAATCACATTTTCCTTATTTTCTTGAAACACATCACCCTTTATGCCACAGTGCATTACTGAAAATTAGGAAATCTTTACTCAATGCAGACTAGTCCAGTTCAGACGCTTTGGTTAGCAATATTCTCATCTGTCCAAACCTTGCTAACATGTAATAAACTTTTCAGCTTTCGCAAGATGAAAACTTTATCATTCTTAGTAGCTTTAACTCATATCAAAATTTTCTAAGAGATATACACTTCTCGTTCAGACTATTTGCCTTTTACCCGTAAAGAAACGAAATTCTATTATCAGATTTGGGAAAAATGATCCTGACATAATTGTCATATGAAATCTTTCAAATAAATAATTCACACAGATTAAACACTCGAGCCGGTTTAAACACCGTTGAATGACATTTCAAGTAATCCTTTCTTCTAGTTACTAAACAATTCATCATGTAGTCCTTTACTATTCATTCCTTACGCTAATCAAAACCATCTCAATTGCATTAGCTCAAGTAACCAAAATATCTCAATTGAAGACATTAACTATAATTCACTTACTTGAGAGAAGTAATCCACCATACCGATTGAAACTCGCGCTTTTATCACTTATGCCTTTACCGTTGTCAAATCCTTACACGGAAATTTGAGAAATTCCAATACTAAAATCACCACATTACCAAGATCAAATCGGAAGTATAGTCATGCTTGTCATGATTATCACGAGCTCAAGAACGCACTTCGAACATAAGTCATAATTGACAAATTATGGAATAAAGATAACAAGAAAACCGAATAAAGAAATCCAAGATACGATACCTTGCCGGAAAATTGAAAAACAAACTCATTGGAAAATATAGAAGATCTTGAAAATTCCTCAGAGAAAAGAAGTCCAGAAGAAAACATCATTTAATCCCACTGGAATCAAATATAACAAGAACAATGTATCTTCCCATACATATATATCAAATGGAGCATCAAGTAGAAGAAACAGTATCATAATATCATACATATCCTCTCATCAATTCTTATCAGACGAAATGTAATAAAATGCCCGAGGAAATATAACAATACAAATTATAAACCAGTCAGACTACCAATGCTTCTATCTGACATCAAGATTAGAAAACATTCCCATATAACAATAATTTCTTCAAAAGATCTACAGCCATAGAAATTTTTCTGAGAATGGATAAATACATAGAACATCTCAGAAGAAACTGTTAAATCTATTCAGCCATAACTGTCACACTTAGATATTACACATTTCAAATATCATTTCCCACAACTAGTTTTGCCATCACAAATTTGATGTTAGACATTTCACTAAAGAAGACCAGTTCTGAATAAATTTTAATTTACACTTTTCTCGACCTTGTACCTGAGTAATTCAATTTACCAAAGTAAATTCATTCTCTAACTGGGACAGTGCATAGCTCCATTAATCTTTATGTCAACCTGATACTTTTCTAGCTCTGACTTTACTTATCAACTCATTCTCAATCTCCAATCATACTTATAATTATTCTATCATTGAACTCTTTTGTTTTTCAACCAGGAACTTATTAAGTATAAATCTCATGAAATTCCATTATAAGCACCACTTCGATAAGGGGGAGGGGTTGTAGGGCCTCTGACTCGACTTTCTTATACATATACATATGATACAACTTTCATCATCATAGCAACATCTTCAAAATCATGTCATTCATTTCAGGCAACATAATAGTCATGTTAGTTTACACCAATTTTCCAATTATCCCATTCAACTTGTCTAGTAAGCCAAGTGCACTACATCATAAGAGCATTAAGCAAATATAGATATTTATCACAACATAAACTTTCATATCACGTGTTATCACATATATACCATAAACTTTTATTCATACTTTTCTAAACCGAGACTTATCATAATCATAATTTTACTCAAATACCTTCAATCACCTTGAAATGGTCGGTGCAGCTCGGTTGGAGAGTACCTTTGTCTAAATAAGACGGTGCTCTTACGCGTCGGGAGACATCACACTATCACGGATCCGTGGCATGTATAACTAAACTTTTACACATGCTAGGTTAGTATGAGAACCAACTAAACCATAGCTCTGGTACCACCAAATGTAACACCCTTTACCCGTATCCAAGGCCGGAACAGGGTACGAGGCATTACCGGACTTAACCATACACATAGACGAAAACCGGGCCATAAAATTTCATTTAATTCAAAACTTTTTGAACACATGCATAGACTCATATTTAAAGACATATAACGTGGCATAAATGAGCACTTACACATCCATAATCATGCAATAACATGTCATTCACTTTAAACATATTTGTTTACCATCCTGTATATAATATACATTCTTACATTAACTAGAACTAGACATGCTAAATCTTATTCTCATTTTATACCATCATAATGTAGTTACCAATTTGTCCATTAAACATCCATATTCAAGGCAACATTACTCATTTTCCATTTAATTCATGATCCACTGGCCTACATTTAACTTACCTAATGTATTACCAACCATGCATAACAAACAAAACTAACTATATCATCACATCAAAACATAGGACATGGCATGATTAATTAAACTTATAAACCATAATGGATAAGGACCACATCTCATGATCATATACGATACCTCAATGCAGACTGATACGTATGGTCAAAGTCATAATAATAATATATATCACAAACCAACGTCTTATACATGCCACTCACTTGATATTTCTAATATTTGAAGTAATTCTCCCCAAAATGATAGTTTGATAGTGTGATTTTGCCTCCGACGATCTCCAACCTCGAGCCGACCTACCAATACTAATGAAATGGAGAGGATGGGTAAGCTTTACGCTTAGTAAGTCCATATGAAATTAATAAGCAATTACTAACATGCTTTTCAATATAAAACACTATAATTGTACAATTACACATGTTCAGGTTAAGCTATTTTATCAAGTTACAGTTACTAAATCATTCATATCTGGAGCTAAAAAACTCCAAATTTAGTTTCGTTAATTTTCCTTGAAACTAGACTCATATACCTTTCTTCCATAAAATTTCCAGAATTTTTTATTTAGCCAATTAGTACAGTTTATTCATTAAAATATCCCCTATTTTGCTGTCTAACAATTCTGACCTCTCTTCACTAAGAATTAGTTATCTCATATTTCGGGACTCAGATGATGTTCCCGATCATTCCTCCTGAAAGTATACTCATTAAGGATAATATTCATTTAAATTATAACTAATAATTATTTTTTTACAATTTTTAATGATTTTTCTAATTCAGAATAGGGGATCTCGAATTCATTCTGACACTATCTCACAAAAATTAGAATATCACATAATATAGAACACTTTTGCTCCCTTGTTTCTTTTATATGAAAATAGACTCATTAATATTTAATTCCGTAATTTTTTTTGAAATTTAATTCAACTTATACAATTTTTAGTGAATTTTCAAAATCACGCAACTGCTACTATCCAACATTGTTTTACTACTAAAATTCACTCTTACATAATTTCACTTAATCCATTTTGTCCTATTGAAGTTCACTCAAATATCGAGCACATTGCTCATAATTTTCATAAACATATACCCGCACTTATTCATCATATAATCATGTTCACATGTATTTTTACTTAATCGATTTTCCCGTTGAACTCTTTGGAATATTTACTGATACTCAGTTGCCTGTACATATTTTCTCACTTGTAGACAAGGCTATCTGGTACGCATAGTAGCCTGCACTTAGTACTACACATGCGACCAATTATCCGGTACACGTAGAAGCCTGCACTTAGTACTACACACGTGACCTCAAAATAGATCATTCATATTGTTTCTATTCCGAAGGCTCAACCGGGAAATTCCTCACTTTCCAACATGTTACAAATTTATTCATAGTCCTTTTTCAATTTGCAATTTACAACAAATAATCATTCTATAGGTAGCCACATTTCATATGATAACAAAATATAATAAAATAAAAAGAATCAATAAATTATTTACGTGCAAACTTATCGAAATCTCATCAGGTACAACCCATGTAATAGTAATTTAACATTCAATTCATGTAACAATAATTTGTCATTCAATTTCACATGACACAACAAGCATCTCATTTTCCATATCATACACGCCATCCATCATCTTCTCCTAAACATATTAAATCATACAATTTATGCCGTAACAATAGAAAATTAAAATTCAAGTATGGTATTGCATTATTATTAACACATAAAAATGGCCATTTTTACCATTTTGTCCACAACTTGGTATTTTGTCGATTTTAGCCCGAATTTCAATTTTCCTTGCTAATCGAGCTTGGGAGTTTGAACAAACCTTAATCATGGCTGCTGCTGGTAGAAACAGTTGAATGAAGAAGATGATAGCTAATTTGGCTTATTTCCCTTTTTAATTCTTTTAATTATTAGTTTACCAAAATACCTCTAACTTAAAAATATTTTATTACACCCATTTCATGTCTATTTTTTTTCCAAAAATTAACCAATGGTCTAATTACCATTTAAGGACCCTCAATTTAAAATTTCATGATAATTGGACACCTCTGGTATGTAGAACTCAACTTTTCCACTTTTTACGATTTAGTCCTTTCGACTAAATTAAGTGCCCAAATGTCAAAATTTTCGAACGAAATTTTCACAAAATTATTTCGTGAAATCATAGACCATAAAAATATAATAAAAAATAAATTTTTCATCGTCTGATTTGTGGTCCCAAAACCACTGTTTCGACTAGGCCCAAAATCAGGGTGTTACATGGGCTGTGTTTTAATGCAGGAAGGAAAAGTTACAGCTTATGCTTTGAGACAGTTAAAGCCACATGAAAAAAAGTATCTGACACACGACCTAGAATTGGCAGCTATTGTGTTTGTATTGAAGATATGGCGCCATTATTTATTCGGTGAAAAATGTCATGTTTATTCTGATCATAAAAGCTTGAAGTACTTGATGACTCAGAATGATCTGAATTTGAGACAACACCGATGGTTAGAATTGCTAAAAGACTACGAGCTTGTGATTGACTATCACCCGCGAAAGGCAAAAGTTGTTGCTGATGCTCTAAGCTAAAAATCACTGTTTGCTTTGCGTGCAATGAATACACATATGGCTATGTTTGATGATGGTTCGATAATAGCTGAATTAAAAGTAAGACCGTTATTTGTTCAACAAATTTGTGATGCTCAGAAAGTTGATGATGATTTAATAGCAAAACGAGCTCAAAGTGATTCATATGTTGATTCAGAGTTCAGAGTTGATGCTGAAGGTTGTTTGAGGTTTAAAAATAGAATATGTGTTCTGAGAAATTCAGAATTGATTCAGATGATTTTAAACAAAGCTCACAGCAGTCAGTTATCTGTTCCCCCGGGTAGTATAAAGATGTACAATGATCTGAAACAGCTTTACTAGTGGCATGGTATGAAACAAGATATTTCTGACTTTGTTTCAAAATGTTTAGTCTGTCAGCAAGTAAAAGCCGAGCATCAGGTACCTTCTAGGTTGCTTCAGCCGATCATGATACCTGAATGGAAATGGGACAGAGTCACAATGGATTTTGTGTCTGGTTTACTGTTGACACCGAGTAAGAAAGATGCAATCTAGGTTATTGTGGATAGATTGACTAAATCGGCTCACTTTGTTCCTGTACGTACAGATTATTCGCTTGAAAAGCTTGCTGAGTTATATGTTTCTCAGATTGTGAGATTACACAGTGTACTTATTTCTATTATTTCGGATAGAGACTCAAGGTTTACATTGCGGTTTTGGAAGAAATTGCAAGATGCACTAGGTACGAAATTACATTTCAGCACTGCTTTCCATCCGCAAACAGATGGTCAGTCCGAATGAATCATTTAGATACTTGAGGATATGTTGAGATGTTGCATTCTCGAGTTCGAAGGTACATGGGAATGATACTTACCTCTGATTGAATTTGTGTATAATAATAACTTTCAATCGAGAATCAAAATGACACCTTACGAGGCTTTGTACGGTCATAAATGTCATACACCATTATATTGGACTGAACTCAGTGAAAATAAGATACAAGGGGTCGATTTAATCAGAGTGACTGAACAGAAAGTGAAAGTAATCTGTGAAAGTTTGAAAACAGCATCGGATCGTCAGAAATCGTATGTGAACTTGAAACGAAAAGATATAGAGTTTTAGATCGGAGATAAAGTATTTTTGAAAGTTTCACCGTGGAGGAAAATACTCATATTTGGTCGTAAAGGCAAATTGAGTCTGAGATTTATTGGACCGAATGAGATTATAAAGTGTATCGGGCTGGTTGCTTATAGACTGCTATTGCCACCTGAGCTAGAAAATATCCACAATGTATTCCATGTTTTGATGCTTCGTAGATATCGATCGGATCCCTCACATGTGATTAGTCCGTTAGAGATTGAGATTAAGTCTGATATGACATATGAGGAAGAACTGATTCGCATTCTGGCTCGCGAGGTTAAAGAATTGCGAAATAAGAAAATTCCTTTAGTTAAGGTACTGTGGCATAAACATAGAGTTGAAGAAGAAACTTAGGAGCTAGAGGATGCAATGAGAGAGTGTTATCCGAACCTATTCACCGGTAAAATTTTCGGGGACAAAAATCCCTAAGGGGGAAGAGTTGTAACAGCCCGATTTAGACCCTAATCAGAACGGTGGTTTTGGGACCACGAATCTAAGTTAGAAAAATATTTTAAAAATATTTTATGTTTTTATTATTTGTGAATTTATTTGTGTGAAATTTTCGTTCTTTAATTTTGGCATTTGAGTATCCGATTAAATAAAAGGACTTGATCGCGTAAAATGAAAATTTGGTGGTTATTTTTAAAAAGGGCCGAATTGATGATGTTTTTATTTCATGATGTATTTATGTTGTAAATAAACCATCTTTATAAGCTAAGGACGGTAGTAACATTAATGAACATGATTTTATCATTATATGTCAAAGGTTAAATATGTAAATTATGTAATAATATGTATATAATAAAACATATAATTAAAAATCAATGTTAATATTCTTATTTAATGACCAAAATACATAAAAAAAAGAAAAGAAAAAGAAGCTAGGATAACCGGCACTTTGGAAGTTCAATCAAGGTATGTAATTAGATCAGTTTTTGATAATTTTTACGTTTTTGAGATCGTTGCTAAGTTATCTACAAAACCCATGCTTGAATTTTTGGTATTGATGAATATTTTGAGTTATGCCATTGTTGAAAGCTTGTGATTTTTGTTGTTTGATGATGAAATATAAAAGATATGTTTTGGATTAACATGTTTTGTATTGGAGTTTTTGATGATTTTGAGTAATTAGGACTAAATTGAAAAAATAATAATTTGAGGGACTAAATATGGAAAAAAATGAAATATATGGACTTGTATGAACACTAGGAACATTCGGCCTAACATGGGTATGTTGAGATTTTGCATGTTTTGTGTTTTGTGCAATTTGGACTAAATTGTAAAAAGTATAAAATGTCAGGGGTAAAATGGTATTTTTCTAATTTATGTGTTTTTGGATGAATTTG
Organism: Gossypium hirsutum; assembly: GCF_007990345.1. NCBI lineage: Eukaryota > Viridiplantae > Streptophyta > Magnoliopsida > Malvales > Malvaceae > Gossypium > Gossypium hirsutum. Next base: position 37,516,996 of record NC_053431.1, on the reverse strand, counting down.
ATTGAATATTTGATTAAATAAGTTTAATTTATATTAATTTAGATCAAGAAAAATGAAAATCAGATTTGGATCGGGGGAAAACCAAAATTGTCGACTAGCCGTCCCATTTCATTTTTCATCGTCCGAGGTAAGTTTATAAGCAAATAGACGTACTTAATTTTAATTAAATGTGAATTATATATGTTGAATTGAAATATGTAAATATATATATGTATTAGCCGAATGTGAATAAACTTGGTAAAAATATTTATGAATTTGTTTCGACCGAGTTACGACGTTCGAAAGCCCCGTATGAACCTTAGGAATAACCAAGATACATATGTCATGACATAGGATTCCGGTATGTGATGTTCAAGTAAGACCTTGGAATCGATATATGTGTGCGAGTAAGACCATGTTTTATACGATAGTAGCATCGATATGTGATGACATGTAAGACCACGTTTTGTACGACAGTGGCATCAATATGTGATTACATGTAAGACCACGTCTGGAACGTTGGCATTGTATGATATATGTGATTATCTGTGACAGCCATAATTTGACCCTAGTCGGGAAGTGGTTTCGGGACCACGAAACCGAGTCACAAAAATAATTAAATGTTATATTCTATGCCTATTATAAGTGAAAGTGTATGTGTGAAAATTTCATGCTTTGATTTTGTCATTTAGATTTGAAATTAATTAGAAAGGACTTATGTGATAAATATTGAAATTGTGATAGGTTGAAGTGTAGTGGTCAAATATTACATGGCTTAAAATATGGGGATTTGCATGTCAAATTCCCTATTTTTAAGTAAGTGGCCAGCCATGATGATGGTTGAATAGCCATATATGCATTATATATTAATATTATAATAGTTAATGGCTTAAATTATGAAATAAAAATTAATTAAAATAAGAAAATATGATAAAAAGAAAAACAAAATGTTTTGGTTCATCTTCTTCCTTAGCTTAGCCGAATCTTAAAGAAGAAAAGGGAGATAGCCATTCGGTCACCTTTAAGCTGGAATTAAGGTAAGAAATTCATGTTAGTTTTTGAGATTTTAGCATATTTTAAGCTAATTACTAAGTCCCTTACTTAACCCATGTCAAAATTTTGAATTTTGTGTGGTGATATGAGTAATCGGCTATGGAAGAATTTGAAGGGAATGGTTGTTGTCTTTATGTTTTAATGAGTAATTGTGGATGGGTGAAGTTTGAGCTAGTTTAATGTTCATATAGGTGGTCTACATGATAGGAAAATCGGCTTGTGTGTATGTGTAGTTGCCGAATGTGAACTTAGATAACATTTGAGTAATGTTTGCGTTTTAAAATGATGGAATGGAGATTTAAGCTTGATAAAATTTTTGTTAAGAATGAATGAAAGAAAAATGTGTATTCGGCTATGGATGATTGGATGATAAATTAGAGTGGATGCTTTGAATGAGATATGCACAATTATAAGTTGGATTTAAGGTTTGTTAAATTGTCATTGTCATTGCCGAATGTGTGTGTAGTTAAAGAAAATTTGTTAAAGTGCTTAGTTAATTGATATTAGGTTAATGGTGTGTATAAATTATTTAAAATATAAACTTTTTATGAGTATTAAAGGTTGTATATGAATTCGACCTTGGGAGGAATTTTAGTATAAAATGCTTGAATGTTAAATAGGTTATTGCTTTAATGACCGAATGTGTCAAAGGCTAATGCAAGGACTAATTGATCATTATGTGTTAAGGGAACGTGAATAAATATCTATTTGATGAGTTATATATTCGGCTATATGGGTGAGATATATATATGAAAATATAATAAGCCATATGAGTTTTGTGTTTGTGTATGTGTATGTGAGCTAGATATACAATGAATATTCGGCTATGAAGTTTAAGGGTTAAATCATAAGAACTTTGATGATATACATATTCGGTCACTAGGGTTATATGTACTTTGGCTATGTGGGTTATGTGTTAAGTAAGTTACTTAATTGATAGGTGTATTCGGTCATAAAGGTGTATATAAGGAAATGTTAAATAAATTGTATTAAATTGCTTAATGTGATTAAAAATGTGTATGACCATTTTGTATTTGAGCTAAATGTAGCTATATGACCTATTAAATTTCTTGTTATTTTCGGCCATAAGCTAGCATTGTGGGACTTTAATAAGTTAAATTTTTGTTTGAATTAGCTCAAGAGCATAGAGAACCAAGGTTGGACAGGGGAAAAGAGAAAGTAGTTGAATAGCCGATCCGAGACTGTTCGAAAATATTCGAGGTAAGTTTTAGGTAGATAAACATAAATAATATTCGATAATGACATTACATATTATGAGAATTAAGTATTACTTGTAATATATGTATATGGTCGAATGGCAATTATAATATGGAATTAAAATGTGATATATTTTTATGATCAAATAATAAGTGATAGATGAATATGAGTGAGATGTTATGTGTAAACTACCTAATGATAAGTGTAAATGATGAAATGAAATAAATGTGAATAAATGTAGGATGATATATTCGAATTATGTTTGTGCCTAAATTGGTGTGATTGTGTTATATGAAACTTGTTGATTTGAATATCGTACAGTAATATTCGGGCCTTTGAGCCTAGCAGGCTATGATGCCGGTCAAATACTATTCGGGCCTTCGAGCCTAGCAGGCTATAATGCCGGTGAAATGATATTGGGCTTCAAGCCTAGCAGGCGAAATGCCGGTGAATGAACTCGGGTTTAAAACCTAGCAGGCTAAATGCCAGTGATTTGATAAAAGTCTAAGACTAAGATACCTCGTGTTAGAACGACAAATGAATACATTCAATACATTAAGTTGGCTAGGTACGTATTATGTATTTATATGTGAGTTTGATTGGAATTGAATCATAAGTGTATAATGTGATACTTATATGAATAAATGTTATAATTATATCTACGATCATGATACATTCGGTCAAGATGTGAAAGTATTTGATTTATTTATGATATATGCATTTAGTTTAAGAGAAATAAGAATGCTAATTGTGCATTATGCTCTTGTGTATATTCGGCCAAATGACAATATACATAGAAAATGGCCTCTTGAGAAATTGAATGATTGAAGTATAATTGAGTTTAATTGCTTGCATTGGTTAAAACTTACTAAGCCTATGAAAGCTTACTCTGTTTGTTACGTTTCTCTGTTTTATAGATTGTTGACTCCAGTCACCTGCTCAGGAGGGGATCGTCAGTAACTCGCCACACTATCTATCATTTTGGTACTACTATATTTTGGAGCTAGTATGGCATGTATACAATAGACTTAAGTGAATGATATTTTGAGATGTCTTTGTATATAAGCCATGAGAATATGGAAACTTTTGAATGTCGGTATAAGTTTGAATTTCGATATTTGATTGTGTTTGGCTATGCATATAATTTCTAATGAACTTATGTAAATGTGAATGTACAAATGTTGAGTTTTTGATTAATAACTCTTCATAACCCACTTCAGCGATGGATACGGGTTATTGGGGTGTTACATTATCCGAGTGTCCTATCCAATTTCGAATGGTTTATCAGGCAATGATAGGTTGTGACCAATTGTGAAAAATAAGCTAAAATGTTTAGGTATGAATTGGTTTATTACCTACTTGAAATAAGGTAAGTAAGTTACTAATGTGAACATGTGTGCCTTGTGAAGTATATTAAGCCAGTACTATGTATATGCATATGATATCCCATTTTGATTCAAAAGTATATGTATATGTGTTCATATAATGATATTTAGCTTTGGAATTGAAAGATATTTTGCCAACCTTTATATATGTGTATTCGGCCATAAGTAAATTTTATATGCAAAAGTATATATATTATATGTGAAATCTTAAGATTTTGGTTTAATATGATTATGTTAGTATAATTAGAATTACTTTAAATGAATTGTTCATGTTATTGAATAGTTTATTTGCTTGTGACTTACTAAGCTATAAAAGCTTACTCTGTGTGTGTATGTTTTTTTTTTGTTTTTTAGACTTTAGGAATCAAGTTACGAGCTCGGGGATCGTCAACAAAGTTTATCACACTATCGACTATCTTCGGTATTTTATAAGCTGAATTTTCGAACCTATGGCATGTATAGGCTGGATTATACTTTTGAAATATTGTATTTTGGTCTATGTATAATTTGAGCCATGCGAAAATGGCTTAACTTCTATGCTTGAGTTCGGTTTTGGTTTAATTATGGTTTAAGTCCATTTTGGTTATTATGCTATGTGTCATGGATGATTAGAATTTGTGATGTGTGTTTGTGTATTGAGGTTGGTTGATAATTTTGGATGTGGTAAGAATGAATTGGTTATGATATATATTTGGTCTTAGTTTGAGCTTATATTGAGAGTGTATCCAAGATATATGATGTTTGTGAAGTTTGTTATGTGTTTCGATCATATGGTATATAATGGTTGTTAATTAAGCTAAGATATATCATGTATTAGCTAGATAAAAATCAAGATATATGCGTGGGTAAATTCGGTGTTCACTTATGGACTATATTAATGATATGTATGATACTTGATTTGTTGTTATGGCAAGTCAGACAAATTGGGACTTAGATTTATATAAGGAGATTGGATTAATGACTAAAGGATATGTGTGCTTTGGCATTTGATCATGATATGTTAGTTGAGCTCTTATATGTTTTTACATGTATATATATGCGCTTAAATTATGGTTGATATGTATATGTGTATGGCTATATAAATTTGTTAGTTATTTGTAAGCTTACGAAAATGAACAAATGAATTGTGTTAGCCGTATAGATAAGGAAATGAAATGGGTTTTATATATAACCTTTGGTAATGTTGGTTTTGCTTATGAATTTGGGTTATTAATTTGTACAGATATGACATGAATTATTTGAGTGTAATGATACTGATTACTTAAATAAGGTAATTTGTTTGATTCATAGTTATAATTTCGAATACCATAGTTATTAAATAACTATATGAGTTGATTGTTGGTAATTATGGAGCATGCACAATTTGTTGTTAAAGTGTAAATAAGCATTAGCTATAAAATTGTTTTGATACTTAGGTAATAAGTGAGTTGGTTGATATATGCTCGGTATATGATGTGTATTTCAGATTAATAATTTGAAATTTTAAATAAGATGAGAGTATTTATGTGATTGATTTATAAAGTATAAATTGTTTAATTGTTTGTTTTGAGTTGTGTTTGATCAGTAATGCCTCATAACCCTAATTTGGCGACGGATACGGGTTAGAGGTGTTACATAATGTAGTGGTTCAAAGCCAAATAATTAACAAGCACATGTGTTCATAATTTTGGCATAGATGAAAACACCAAAAGAATTCACGCATATACATGTATTCATAATCAAATAGAAAAACTTACTCTGAATTTATCATGTAAATCTAAAGTTGTATTTATGATTAAATAGACATGAATACTTGAAAAATATTTTCAAGCTAATAAATCTAAAAAAAAACCAAAATCATAATAGTTGGCATATGCCACAATTCATACAATAAACCATATCATCATAATTTAACCAAATATTTGAAACCATAAGATGCCAAAGCCTAATATTATAGAATTAAACTTAAAACCAAAATATTTAAATATGTATATAGTTGGCATGAATTTGCACCAAAACACCAATAAAATTGAATATATAACCATAGCAAAAAAAAAAATTAACAACTTCAACGATATCCATCAAAACTTAATTTCACCAATTAAACTATAAAAGATATCTTATTGAATAATGGTTATAAACATCTATTCGCACAAACTATAATCATGCATTAATCCTGAAAATCATTGATATGCATATATATACACATAATAAATACACACAATTATAATAATATAAAAATAATATTGGCTTGCCTTACATATTTTATGTAAACTCAAATTTATATTCATGACTAAAGACATTATCATAAAAGTTCTTTATACGCACAAATACTTAAAAAAATCCATAACCACTAAATATAAATAGAATCCCAAATTATTTTAATTTTAGTCGGGTTCCATAAGGACTAAAACTTGTATAAAATAATTATAACAGAAACCAAAAGTAATCATTCGTATATATGAATTGAATTCAATGGTGAATATAATTCGTCATGAATAAAGACAAAAGATGATAATTCCATATATATTCAACCACAAACAGAAAATTTAAAACAAATAGTGCGGAAAAAAAAACATCTTACCAACATTCATTTATTCGATTAACAAGTGAATTAAATTTTAAAACCAATTATACAACTCAATTGGAATTCTTCAATTGCAAAAAGTTGTAAGTCTTTAATATAATAATGACATTAACCAAAATTTATAAAATAATTGTGTGAAAAGAAGAGAAAGAAATCTCACAAATCAAATTTTATCAATTGATTATAAATAAATAAATAAATAAATAAGCCTTCATCTTTCGAATAGCATATGCAAATATTAAACTAGATTATATATATTTATAAAACTCTAAAATTTTATTTAAAGAATCAAAACCCAAAACTTTACCAGGAATCTCAAAGATTCAACATAATATATAATTAAAATATCAAATCCTTAAAATTAAAAAAAAAACACGAATCAATCCAAAAATAATAAAGAACCAATTCATTCTCAATGATTCAACATGACAAAGCTCGGATGTCACTTGTTAGATTTGTAAAATAAATTTGAAATAAAACTTAATAAATTAGGATCTATCATGTCAAATCATCAAGAATAAATTAAGAACAAAACTAGATGCGGAAGTGTACCTGAATCCATGAATTCCTTGAAGTTTTACCAGATCTTAGGGATTTGATTTTTCAAATTAGCACACAAGAAATTCAAAGAATATTTACTTTCTCTTTCCAAAGGGATATTAGAAAAGATATCTTGTTGTGTAATTTGGGGACATAACCTTAATATTTATAACCTTGACATATTAGTTCTAATTCTTAATTAGCCCATCATTAATTAGAATTTAATTATAACTCAATTACTAGAGTATCTACACATATTTGACCCATACTTTATTTAAAAATTAAAGTCCAATAAAATTTTAACTAAATTAGATCACTTTTAATCTAGGTTAACCTATCATGATAATAAATAATAATATATAATTACTCTTATTATATATGTGATGTGCATATTTTTCAATACAAATAATTCAGACACAAATCACACTTTCAGATTTGATTATTGTGAAAAGTATACTAACTTATTTACTGTTATTTCTTTCTCTAAGTTTATACTAATTTAAAGATTTTATGTTGATGAATTTGGCAATAGCTACGGTGGAGGGGAAGGGAGGTGGTTTGTTGTCGGGAGCCAAAAAGAAAGAAAAAGAAAAAACTTCTCATTTAGTTTAACAAAATAGAAATCGTTGACTTTTTCTTTTAGAAAATTGTAAGGAAGCATGATGTGAACAAGCCGTGGCTATGCTTATTCCAACATAAACAACCACACCTGTCTAGCACTAAATGAAGGTTTAGTTATTAGTTTTTGACGATTGTATTTAACATTATCCTATCTTGGAAAAATTAAAATTGACGAAATAGATTCGAGCTTGAAAGATTTTGAATACTAATCTGAATTCATAACTATTTAAGTTTGAAAAAGTTTGAATTTGTAATAAATTTAAACTTGAGAAGTTTGTAGTCGAAAAATTCGATTATGAGAAAGTCTAATATTGAGAAAATCCAAGTCTAAAAAAACTTAAATTTGAAAAAGTTCGAATCTGATCTAGCTTGAACTTGAGATAAATTCAACTTAGCCCGAAAAATTTAAATTTATAACTTAACAATCATAATAAACATCAATAATAAACTCTCTACATAGTATATAATTATTACTAAAACTATTAGTACATATATATAATTATTATTTTATCATAAATTATAATAAAAATATAATATTACATGATATTATAATATTTAATTATTAAAATAAATATAAACTATTAATATAATTATATATTTATATTATATATAATGATATAGTATTATATAATATAATAAGAGGATTAATTTTTAAATTTACGAAAAATGAATTATGTATTATTGTGAACAACAATTTGATATTAGTGGTGGTCTTTGCGGCACTATTTCGGACCACAAATTGATAGGGGAGTTTCACATTTACAACATCAATAGTCACATCTGTTTCAAGCAGATCAACATCATCCACATATTCCTACCCCAGGTGTATCAATCGCCCTTCAAAGAAACATTTTCACATTTTGATGTCAGAAATTATAAAATGTGACTTTTTTAATTAATTAACTATTAAAAAATTAAAATTTTTTATTTAAATTTTATTTTTTTAACTTTTAGGGATGTGAAATTATCTATTAAATTATTATAATCAATTTTTTGTAACATTTGTTTATCAACTGATAAAATAGATGAATTGTTTAATCTCTATTAAGACATTGTTGATCTTAAGTATGATTTTATCAATTTTAATTTTGAAAAATTTTCCTCAGTTACTGCAAAAAAATGGAATAGATAACATTATTCTATAAGCAATATACACATTTGAAAATGAATAAATCTTTTATATAATTATATCAATATCTATTAAAAAACTAGTATTGATTATATACACTTTTTTTTATAAGACCCTCTCTCAATATCTATTAAGAGGCTAATTTAAACAACCATACTGATTATATATAAAAAAAAAGTTCAAACAAACGAATGAACCAAATTAGGTCAAATGCAAATGAGTAATATAGCTTTTAAAGTTAGAATAATATATATAGGTTAGAAGTTTGATTGTCAATGACCATCATAAAAATTTAAAGAGATTCTTCAATCTTAATTCTAGACAAATATATGAGAGAATTTCAGTTCTAAGGCTAAAAATCACTAAAAACTTTTACAAAGCTAAAAATTTTAAAAAAATGGAAGAATTAAAATATCGAGTGCAAGAGAAAAATATATTATTTGATTGGTTTAATTATTATAAATAACTTTCAATTAAGAGTTCATAAAAAATCAGCTCACCATCCAATAAGTTTCCTTATTTTAATGTTGCTTCTTGACTTCTAATACTTTATTACTTGTAGGCATAGATTTGTTTAAGGTTTTTTTTTTCTTTTTTGGTGACAAGATTTGAAATTGTAAACTAATAAAGGAGTAAATTGATAAGCCAATTTAGTGCAAGGAGATAAATGCTTTTTTTTTCTTTTGATGATATGAAAAATATAAATAAATATACATAAGTTTGGTTTAACTTTCAATAAAAAGGCTAGTTATGATTTATGTATAATATATATACTAATTTTTTAACCATGTGATGCATAAGTTGATATAGTATGTAAATCAGTTATAATCCTAAAAACTATGAAAACTTGTCAAAATTTGAGTTTAATTTATCAAAATTTAGATCTAATAATAAGTTATTTAATAAGTAAATTTAAATAACATAATATATGCGGATGGTAATATTAGTTATAATTATAAAACAATCAATGCGCCTTTAATTAATAATAGTGTAATTTAAAACTTTTATATAGATATACGAGTTTATTATATTTAAATAAATTAAATGATGCATTTAATTAATTTATATTATATATAATTTTTACACATAATTATTTGTTGACTTTAAATGCATTGTATTGGAATTACCACCATTTATTTGAAAATTAAAAGTACCTTTAAAAAATCTTAGTGTTAGTATTGTATTGTAATCACCACGATTCATATTTATAAATAGTGAAGAAGTGAGCCATAAGAGTATTCTTTAGTTAATGTGGGATTAAAATTAACTTTTTAATGAAAATAGTGAAGAATTTGTTACTTATTTATAATGTAAATGTGAGATATGAAAGAATTCTCTAGTCAATATGGCGTTAAAATTAACTTTTTTTAATGAAAATAGATAAGCAATTTACAATATAGCGTTAAAATTAACTTTTTTTAATGAAAATAGCGAAGCAATTTACACTTATTTATATGGTAAGTGTGAGCATGAGAGTGTTTTCTAGCCAATATGGGATAAAAATTAACTTTTTAAGGGACTAAAATTAATTTTTAGTAAAAATATTGAAGAAGTGAACTATGAAAGTATTTTCTAGTCAATGTGGGATTAAAATTAACTTTTTAATAAAAGTTGCGAAGAAGTGAGTTATAAGAGCATTGTTTAGTCAATGTGGAATTAAAATTAACTTTTTAATGAAAATAGTGAAAAAAATTGACACTTATTTATAAGGTAAATGTAAGCATAATAGTGTTCTTTAGCCAATGTGGAATTAAAATTATTTTTTAATAAAAAAAGTGAAGAAGTTAGCTATGAGAGTATTCTCTAGCCAATATAATTAACTTTTTAATGAAAATAGTGAAAAACTGTTACTTATTTACAAGGTGAATTATAACACCCCTAACCCGTATTCATCGCCGGAATAGGGTTACGGAGCCTTACCGAACAAACAAAACAATAAAACATTCATTTTATACCTCATTGCATACATAATCTAATTACATTCAATTACATACATAACATCCCTTGATCGAGCCCTCGAAGCCCTAGAAATACATTAAAAACAATTCGGGACCAAATTGGAAACAATCAAAAAGTACAAGAAAAAGTGGACTACAAGGGTCACATGGCTGAGACACACACCCATGTCTCAGGATGTGTAACAATCGAAATAGGGACACACGATCGTGTCCCAGCTCATGTCTTCACCCGTGTAACTCTTTGAGTTGGGTCACATAGCCAAGCCACACGCCCATGTTCTAGGCCATGTGTTAGGCTGTGTAACAGCCTGACTTGCAGGCATTAAAACCTAAAGGGGACACACGACCTTGTCGCATGGCCGTGTGTCACACGCCCGTGTCTCAAACTGTGTGGACATGAATTTGCCTAAAAACAATCTATCTCCATCACCAATTCGAGCAACCATCTAAAGTCCTTTAAAAATCCTAATTAAAACATCTAAACATGACCAAAACCAACATGAAATGACCAATTCAAAAGTTCAAAACCATTCAACTAATATGCCATACAAGGCACCTCAATTGCAAACATGCAAACTTACCAAAACATGCATATTTTGATCACATTTCTATTATCAAACGTAACTCAACTTTTACCAAATCATACCTAAAATATGATCATTAACACTTCAACATAACTTACCATTTGAGCCATACCTTTCATGCATCATATGTAATAGCCCGTTTCACTAAAATCGGAACAGTGGTTTTGGGACCATAAATCCGAGTCAGAAAGGAAAATTATTTTAATATTATTTCATGATCTTCATTATGATAGGAATATCGTATAAAAATTTCGTTAAGAAAATTTTACCGATTACATGTTTAATTGATAAAAGGAAGTTGAGTTCTAGTAGCTATAAGTATCAAATAGCTATGGAATTCAAAATTTCAGGTCCTTATATGGAAAATAGACCATTAAGTGGAGTTAGTAGATAAACATGATTAGTCGTCATGGGAAAATGTAATAAAAAAAGGACTAAATTAGAAAGTGGAAATAATAAAAGATGATAAATGATTAAATAACAAAATATCATCTTTTTCATCATCTTTCCCAAATTATTTTACATGGAAACCATAGTTAGAAGAGCTTCAAGGTAGCAAGCTTATTTGGCTCAATTAGGTGAGTACTCCCTAACCCTAATCTGTCACTAGAACAGGGTTATGGAGCATTACCGAACTTTTCAGATCAAATACGAACATTAAACAAATCATTTAACATACACATCATAAATTAATCATATTGTCTCATTTATAGGCCTTCGAGACCCTAAATATGAATTAAAAACAAATCGGGACTAATTCGGGTTCTTTGAGAATTTTTCATGAAATTTCAATTTTTTTCCTAAATGCAAGGCACACACGCCCGTGTGGCCAAGGGGCACGCCTGTGTGACCTTATGACATGCCCGTGCTTCAGGGCGTGTCTTACTCTGTGTAACTCTCTAACTTGCCTATACGGCCAAGTCACACGCCCGTGTGCTAGGCCGTGTTATTCACATGGCTGAGACACATGCCCGTGTCTTTTCCCATGTGATAATACCTGAGCATTCTGTTTTGAAAATTTTAAGTTGTAAAGGACACACGACCAATCCACACACCTATGTGCTAGCCATGTGTCTCACACAGTCTAATCACACGCCTGTGTGCCAGGCTGTGTGGACTCAAAATGAGCCTTATACTTCAAGTCTTTCAACCTTGCAAATCTTGAACAACAAGCAACTCAAAATTCGATCTTCCAACCAATCCAGAACACATTCAAATACCTTTAATACATGCCAAAATCATCAACCTAAAGACCTAATCAATGTACCTTCATAGATATTTTACATATATTGTTCAACAATCTACCATACCACTATTTAAGCTAACCCAAATTTTCATACCATTTCAACCTTAGATTTACATATTTCATATCCACTTGAGTATTAACTTGAACATACCATATTATACCTCAACATAACATACATATGTTCTTATATATATAAGTAGCTAGTATCATCTTATAACATCATATACAATTATTTCACAAAATGACACACATATGACATCTTAGGTACATGCCATTACCAAAAAGAAATATACTTCACCACTTTGAGCTCGGGATCGGCTTTAGATGCTTATTCAACGATCTGACTTTAACCTAACCTATGTATGGAAACAAATCGTATGCTGAGTATAAACTCAATGGTATTTATATAATATGAATACTTTAAAGAAAATAACATTATAAAACATACACTTTTAACCCTATATAAACATTAGCCAATCAGTAATTCAAGTCATTCATTTAACCTTCATTTCTTTTCAATAGCTAATTCAAATAACTTTACTCAGTTTGATTCACACATCATTTAGTAATAACAATACTCTTTTCATGAACCCTTGGTTGATGCATTTCATTTGCACAATTCAATTCAATGACCAATTTCAAATTCCTATTCAATATCATTCAATATCAATCTTATTTTCAATTCATTTATTTACACCTATTAACATGACTCGAACTTTGGCGGATACACGGATCCAACCAAAACACACTAGTATGGTACCCAGTGCCTCATCGGATAATTTGAAGTATTAGATTGACACCCAGTGTCTTATCGACCATGCCGAAGTAAGTTGGTACCTAGTACCTTATTGAATTTGTCCGAAGTAATAGTTTGACACCCAGTGTCTCATCGACTCGTGGTTGAAGTATCCCTGAATACTTTCAATCCTATGGTATGCCAACTATATCCGACTCAACCCGATACAGTTAATAGGGTTTTCAATCACATTTTCCATTTCAATCAATATTCATTCTAATTGAAATAATGACATATGCTCATAATTCAATTCTACTCAATTCAATATCACAATATCAATTACTTACCATATACATTAAGTAATAAATTCAACAGTTAATTATTAGGCTCGGATTATAGAAATACAAACTGTAATTTCCCGAATCACTCCTCGTCAACTTTTTCCTTTCCTTTCTTAACTGAGGTCTCCGGTACAATGTTAGCTACGGAAATTAAAACAATTTAAAATCATCAATACAAACAATTTCACATTAAATATTTCAATTGTTATTCAACTTTTGCTCACATTTCAATTTAATCCCTAATCCAAACTAATTTTATTTTATTTAAAACTAATTTCATATTTTCATTCAAATCCCACTTTAGACTAATTTCAACTTTCAAATTTCACCATAAACCCTAATTTCAAAATTCTCTCAATTTAGTCCCTATTACTTCAACTTATTATTTATTCTACAATTCAATCCTTTTCTTAATTCTAACTTGAAATTCTATCAATTTAACCCCTAATACTTCAATTTATTCAACATGAACAACACCTAAAAATCCACTAACTTTCAAATTTTCAACATAAATCAAGTAATATTTTGTTCTAGCATTCTAAAAACATCAAAATTACAAGAAAAGAGATTAAATTGACTTATCAATTTGAGTTTGAACTTTAAACCTTAATTTCTCCTTCTTTTTCTTTCTTTCCTATTCTTTCTCTGTTTCGTTTCTTTGTTTCTCTCATTTTCTATTTATTTCTTTTATTCTTTAATTATAATATAATATAATATAATATAATATAATATAATATAATATAATATAATATAATATAATAATTTTTTCTTAAATAATAAGTAAATATATATGTATTACAAATGTGTGTATGTATTTGTTACACATGTATATTACCACTACCATACAATTGTCACAATTTGGTTTGTTTATTTATTTAGTCCTTTAACTTTTCTCTATTCTCTAATTCAACTTTTACTCTATATTCAATCTAGTCCTTATACCTAATTATTCTTAATTTCAACTAATTCACCTAGCCAAAATCTAATTAACTACACAATTAACTTCGTAAATATTTTTAATAAATATTTATGAATTCGTTTGTTGATAACAGCGACAAGAAAATGCACTTTTCGATACCCATAAATTTTGGGTCACTACAATTCAAGTCCCTTTTTGGTAATTTTTATGTTTTCGAGGTCGTAATAGCTTAATTTGACTATCTTGGGGATTAATTTTCAAAGTTATCAAAGTACTAGGTTTTTCCATGGATGAATATAGTTGAATTATGATGTTTTATGGTAGAAAATAAAAGGTTGTTGTTAGATAAACAACTTTTGTTAAGTAAATTTTGACGAAATCATGATTTTGGGACTAAATTGAAAAGATGTAAAATTCATGGAAAAATTTTGATTTTTATGAAATACATGGGCTGCAAATGTTATATGTAAAAATCAGTTAGGCTTGGAATAAGGATTAAATTGTATGAATTTCATTTTTCGAGCCTAGGAACAAAATCGAAATTAATTAAAATTATAGAGGCAAAATGGTAATATTGCCTAAGGTGTGAATTGGATTAAATTCAGTATGAATGGTAATAAATTGATGTTAAATTCATTTATATAGATTGGGATAGACCAAATACAGAGTTAGATCGAGGAAATGAAAAAGTGTTGGATTATTAGATTTTGCATACACGAACAATTATCGAGGTAAGTTCGTGTAACTAAATTTTGTATATTTATATGTTTGAATTGAATGTTGTATATGTGAATGGTGTAAATGTCATATATATGAAATTCATGACATAGCCAATAATGTTTGACAAAAATAAAGTCCCGTTTGAATAAATGAAATTTGATGGATATTGGGTTCCCGTATTGGTTGTGGTCTTGAATATGTTGTGGACACACCACAGCTCGAAAGAGCGTCTCGTTATTAGCCCTCTCGAGCTTCCTATTATATAGTTCTTACGAGCTTCCCGTAATAGCTCTTCGGAGCATCTCGATTGGTTGTGATCCTACATGTGTTGTAGACACACCGCAACTTTTGTGAACATCCCGATATATGGCTCTTCGTGAGCTTTTCGATTAAAAGCTCTTTGTGAGCTTTCTGATTAATGGCTCTCCAGAGTTTCTTGATATGGCTCGCTTGAACTTCCCAATTTATGGCTATCTAGAGCTTCTTGATTAATGGCTCTTCGAAGCTACCCATTATTGGCTCACATGAGCTTCCTGAATATGACTCTTATGAGCTTCCCGTTATACAGCCTAGATAAGCCTCCCATTATACAGCTCACATAAGCTTCCCGTTTATGTGCTCACATCATTATTCCTAAATATGAGTTGACGAATTACAGTTTTTTACACTTCGAGTGTACTATCTATGTACCCATCGATATTTTAAATAAATTCAACGGGCACAGTTTTGACATGGGATCATCTGAACTTAAGATGAATTATTATGGAAATGTACATGTTATATGAATATATATATGATGTGGAAAGCATATATATATATATGAAAATTGTTACATGATGAGCTCATCCTTATTTCTTAGTATTCACATAAAGTACATAACTAACATTTTTCTTAATATTATATGTGTTTAGGCAAATTGCCAAATTTCTTTGGATAAATATTTGTATGCTTACCTTATGTGTGAAACAATGGTAAGTTAAATTCCAGTTATAAGAACTTACTAAGCATTAAATGCTTACTTTGTTTTATTTCCTATGTTTTATAGAACCCAGAAACTTGTTAAGGTTAGAAGCTGGTCTGAGCCACATCACACTATCAATCGTCCTTTTTTTGGTATATTTATTAAATTAACTTTGGTATAATGGCATGTATAGGTTATTTTATTTGGCCATTGATGGCATGTAAATGTTTTGTTGTGAATAGTCATTTGAATGGCTTATATTTGATACATTTTGATATATATATGTAAGTATATAGTTATCATAGTTTATATGTGTTTTGTTATAATTAATTGATGTTTAGTTAATAGGAAAAATGATAACATGGTTTAAGTTGGTTATATATGATGATATGATATGTATAAGACTTGGTTATGGCTTGATTCAAATGTTTTATATTGTAGGTGGAAGACAAGTTTAGGTGAGAAATATGGCTAGGAAATGGTCTTAATTTGTCCACACAGGCAGAGACATGAGCATGTGTCCCAGCCGTGTGTGACACACGACCTAGCACATGGGTGTGTGATCTGGCCATTTGTCCCCTGCATATTAAAAATTTCAAAACAGAATTCTCAAAAATTTATCACACGACCTAGCATACGGGTGTGTGGCTTGGCCGTGTGACCCAAGTCAAAGAGTTAAACGAGTACTAACATGAGCTGGGATACGGTCATGTGCCTTATTTGGAATGCCTACACGACCTAAGACACGGGCATGTCACTTGGCCGTGTGAGCCACACGACTAGACAACACTGGCGTGTGTCCCCTACACCTAGGGAAATTTTTGAAGTTTCAGGAAAAATTCTTTGAGTACCTGGTTTAGTCCCGACTTGATTTTAATGCGTGTTTTGAGTCTCGAGGGCTCACATAAGAGACGATATGATTGATTATTATAGGTTTATGATATGAATGTGAAATGATATAAAATTGTTTGTATTTGATCTATAAATCTCGGTAATGCTCTGTAACCCTGTTTCTGCTACGGATAAGAGTTACGGGTGTTACATTTATTGGTATCAGTGCTACGATTTAGCCGATTCTCCGACTAATGTAGCAAGTACAAGTCTAGCTATACATGTCATTATATAACCTATGATAGTGTGATTTCTCCTAACCTTTTTAAACATGTTTCATATAGTACTGTCGCCAACCGAGCTGAATTCGAAGAAGCTGAGATCAATGCTCAAGCTTTAGTTCAAAGAGTAGTTTTGAGCAGTAGAAGGCCTGTATCTGAGGGCCGAGGAGGAGAGGCTAAAGAAGCCTTCTTCTAAATGATGAATGAGTGGTTTACTGGATATGAAAGAACAAATTCGGTTGTACAACAACCTCCACCCCTCCTATTTCTCGACAGGTTCCCGATATGCCACAAGGTACAGAACTTATTAGAACTGTTAAGCCTCCTGTTGATAAAATCTGTAAATATAGGGCAGAAAAATTTAGAGTTACAGCTGAAGATGATCCGGAAAGGGCTAAATTTTGGTTGAAAAATACTATTAGGGTTTTAGATGAATTATCTTGCACACCGGCCGAATGTCTGAAATGTGCTATATCTCTGTTAAAAGATTCAACTTACCAATAGTGGAATACACTGATTTCTATTGTACCAAAAGAGATGGTCACTTGGGAATTTTTCCAAACTGAGTTAAAAAAGAAGTATACCAGTCAGAGATTCTTGGATCAGAAATGAAAGAAACTTTTAGAGCTTAAACAGGGGCATATGACTGTATCTGAATATGAACAAGAATTTGTTCGACTCAGTAAATATGCCAGAGAGTGTATCCCGACTAAAATTGCCATGTGTAAATGGTTTGAAGAGGGATTAAACGAAGACATAAAGTTGTTAGTTGGAATTCTTGATTTGAAAGAATTTGTTGTGCTGGTCGATCGAGCTCATAAAGCTGAAAAGCTGAGTAACGAAAATAGACAAGTTGAAATGGAAGCCAAAACTTCAAGTAAAAGATTTAATGGGAAGTCACAACAGTCGGCTTCAAAAAAATCAAAGAAATATCATGATCGTTCCACTATCTCTGCGAGATATTCAGATAAAGACAGAGGTATTCAATGCTCTAATCCGAGATCTCAGGCTACATCTGTAGCGAGTGTGGGTAGTGTTGGAAATGCTAAACCCTGATGTAAGCACTGTAATAAATTTTATTTTGGTGAGTACTGAATGAAAAGTGGAGACTGTTTCAGATGTGGTTCCTTTGACCACTATCTTAGAGACCGCTTAGAAAGGCCTGAAAAAGATACTGTTCAAACTTCAAGGCTGAACAATATAGCTATCAGAGGTAGGCCACCTCAAAATCCCGATAATGTGAGTGGAAACTGAGGTATGGCAAAAGATTCAACTGTCAAATCTGAGGCATGAGCACCAGCAAAGATATATGTTATTCGTACACATGAGGATGCCTCTGCACCCGACGCTATCACTGGTACTTTTTCTCTTCTTGATACTGATATAATTGCTTTAATTGTTCCTGGTTCAACATATTCATATATTTACACGAGTTTAGTAAACAATAAAAACTTACCTGTTGAGTGCACTGAATTTGTGGTTAACTATCGAACCCCCTGTTCCAGTATGTGATGTTAGATAAAATTAGCAAGAATTGTCCTTTAATGATATGGGGTTACTATTTCCCGGCTGATTTGATGTTATTGTTGTTTGATGAATATGATGTAATTCTCAGTATGGATTGGTTAACTCAGCATGATACAGTGGTAAATTGTAAACAAAAGCATATTGTATTGAAATGTCAGAATGGTGAAATGATCTGTATTGAATTTGATAATTTGTATGGTATGTCTAATGTGATGTCAGCCATGTCAGCACATAAATATATCAGAAAAGGGTATGATGCTTATCTTGCCTATGTGTTGGATACTAAGGTGTCTGAATCAAAGATTAAATCAGTGCCAGTAGTCTATGAGTATCCTGATGTGTTCCCAGAAGAGTTACTCGGATTACTATCAATTAGAGAGGTTGAATTTTCTATAGATCTTGTTCCAAGGACAACATTGATATCTATAGCACCCTCAGAATGGCTCCAACAGAATTAAAGGAGCTAAAAGCATAGTTGCAAGAACTGATTGATAGAGGTTTTACTCAACCTAGTTTTTCACCTTGGGGTGCACCAATTCTGTTTGTTAAGAAAAAGGATGGATCCTTGAGATTATGTATTGATTACCGACAGATAAACAAGGTCACAATCAAGAATAAGTATCCACTGCCTCGTATTGATGACCTGTTGGATCAGTTGAAAGGTGCTGTAGTATTTTCGAAGATTGGTCTTCGTTCTGATTACTATCAGTTACGAGTAAAAGATTCAGATGTGCTGAAAACAGCATTTAGAACCAGGTACGAACATTATGAGTTTCTCGTGATTCCATTTGGCTTAACTAATGCTCCTGCAGTATTTATGGATTTAATAAATAGAATTTTCAGACTGTATCTAGATAGATTTGCGGTGGTATTTATTAATGATATTTTGGTATATTCTCGAGATAAAAATGAACATGTTGAACATTTGAGAATTGTTTTTCAAACACTGCGTCAGAAACAGTTGTATGCTAAATTCAGTAAATGTGAATTCTGGCTTCGAAAAATTATTTTTCTGGGACATATAATGTCTACGAAAGGCATTAGAGTAGATCTGAATAAAATCTCAGCAATTGTTAACTGGAAACCACCGAAAAATGTGTCTGAAGTTAGAAGTTTTCTGGGATTAGCCAGTTATTATCAGAGATTTGTACAAGGCTTCTAGATGATAGCTTCGCCGATGAGACAACTATTACAAAAAGATCTAAAATTTGAATGAATTAATAAATGTCAAAAAAGCTTTGATCGGTTGAAATCCCTGTTGACTGAAGTACCAATTTTGGTTCAACTTGAATCGAGTAAGGAATTTGTGATTTCCAGTGATGTATCATTGAATGGCTTAGGCTATGTTTTGATGCAAGAAGGTAAAGTAATAGCCTATGTTTCTAGATAGCTTAAGCCATATGAAAAGAATTACCTGGTACATGATCTTGAACTAGCAGCTATTGTATTTGCTTTGAAAATTTGGCGACACTACTTATTTGGTGAAAAATGTCACATATTCATTGATCATAAAAGCATAAAGTATTTGATTTCATAGAAAGATTTGAATCTGAGACAACAGAGATGGCTTGAATTGTTAAAAGATTATGATTTGGTAATTGATTATCATTCGGTAAAAGCAAATGTAGTTACAGATGCTCTGAGTAGAAAGTCTCTGTTCGCTTTGTGAGCAATGAATACCCGACTGACATTGTCTGATGATGGTTCGATTTTAGCTGAGTTAAAAGCTAGAAGAAAAATGATGATGAGTTACAAGCTAAGCGAGTGCAATATGAGTTAAATACCGATCTAGAGTTTCAAATTGGACCCGATGATAGTCTATTATTTCGAGGCAGGATCTATATACCAAAGAATCCAGAGCTTGTACAAAAGATTTTATACGAAGCTCACAGTGGTATTATGTTTGTTCATCTGGGGAGTAATAAAATATATAATGATTTGAAAAAGGTGTTTTGAATTTGTATCTAGATGTTTGATATGCCAGTAAGTTAAAGATGAACATTAGATACCTTTGAGATTATTACAGCCAGTCACGATACCAGAATGGAAATGGGAAAAAGTTACCATGGATTTAGTGTTGAGATCACCCCTATCTCTGAAAAAAAGATGGTATTTGAGTAATCATCGATCGTTTGACAAAATTTTCACACTTTATTCCTGTAAGTACAGATTTCTCCTTAGATAGATTGGTTGAGCTGTATGTTTCTAAGATTGTCAGATTACACGGTGTGGTAGTTTCTATTAATTCTGATAGAGATCCACGATTTATGTCTCGATTCTAGAACAAGTTGCAAGAGGCTTAAGGTAGACAATTACATTTCAATCCTGTATTTCATCCTCAGATTGATAGCTAGTCCAAACATGTAATACAAATTCTTGAAGATATGCTTCGGTATTGTGTTTTCGAATTCGAAGGTAATTGGGAGAAATATTTTCCGTTAGTCGAATTCGTATATAATAACAGCTATCAGTCAAGCATTAAGATGGCACTGTATGAAGCTTTATATGGACGCAAATGTAGAACTCCGTTGTATTGGACTAAGCTTATTGGAAAAAAGATACATGGAGCTGATCTGATCCGTGAAACTGAAGAGAAAGTGAAAGTGATTTGAGATAGTTTAATAACAGCTTCTGATCGCCAGAAATCTTATGCGGATCTTAAATGTAAAGAAATAGAATTTCAAGTTGGGGACAAAGTATTCTTGAAAGTTTCATAGAATTCTTGAAAGTTTCACCTTGGAAGAAAATTCTTCGATTTGGTCGTAAAGGAAAACTAAGTCCACGATTTATTGGGCCATATGAGATTATTGAAAGAATCAGATCTGTTGTGTATCGATTGGCATTGCCACTAGAGCTTGATAGAACTCACAATGTTTTCCATGTGTCTATGTTGCGATGGTATCGGTTAGATCCTCCACATGTTATCTCCCAGAAAAAGGTTGAGATTCAGCCTGACATGACTTATAGTGAGGAACCAATAGGAATTCTAGCACGTGAGACAAAAGAATTGAGAAATAATAATGTAGCTTTAGTAAAAGTTCTCTGGCAATAACATAGAATAGAAGAAGCTACCTGGGAACTTGAGGAAACTATGAAAGAGCAATATCCGAACCTCTTTACTGGTAAGATTTTTTAGGATGAAAATTCTTTAAGGGAGGAAAGTTCCAACAACCCATTTTTTGTGAAATCGAAACAGTGGTTTCGGAACCACAAATCTGAGTCCAGAAGCAAAATTATTTTAATATTATTTCATGATCTGCATTATGATAAGAATATCATATAAAAATTTCGTTAACAAAATTTTACCAATTACATGTTTAATTGATTAAAGGACCAAATTACATGAAATGCAAAAGTTGAGTTCTAGTAGCTATAAGTATCAAATAGCTATGGAATTTAAAATTTGAGGTCCTTATATGGCAAATAGACCATTAAGTTGAGTTAGTAGATAAACATGAGTAGTCATCATAAGTTGAAAAGTGGAAATAATAAAAGATGATAAATGATTAAATAACAAAATATCATCTTTTTCATCATATTTCTCAAATTATTTTACATGGAAACCCTAGTTAGAAGAGCTTGAAGGTAAGAAGCTTATTTGGGTCAATTAGGTGAGTATTCAAGTCCCGTTTTTAGTAATTTTTATATTTCTGAGATCGTAATAGCTTACTTTGGTTATCTTGGGGATTAATATGCAAAGTTATCAACGTACTAGGGTTTTCCCATGGATGAATATAGTTGAATTATGAAATTTTATGGTAGAAAATGAAAGGTTGGTTATAGATAAACATCTTTTGTTAAGGAAATTTTGATGAAATCATGATTTTGGGACTAAATTGAAAAGATCTAAAATTTATGGAGAGATTCTAATTTTTATGAAATACATGGGCTGCAAATGTTATATGTAAAAATCTCTAGGCTTGGAATAAGGATTGAATTGCATGAATTTCATTTTCCGAACCTAGGGACGAAATCAGAATTAATTAAAAGTATATGGGCAAAATGGTAATTTTACCTAAGATCTGAATTGGATTGAATTGAGTATGAATGGTATTAAATTGATGTTAAATCCATTCATATAGATCTGGATGGACCAAATACGGAGTTAGATCAAGGAAAAGAAAAAGTGTCGGATTAGTAGATTTTGCATACATGAAAAATTATCGAGATAAGTTCGTGTAACTAAATTTTGTATATTTATATGTTCGAATTGAATGTTGTATATGTGAATGGTGTAGATATAATATATATGAAATTGATGACATTTCCTATAATGTCTGACAAATATAAAGTCTCATTTGAATAAATGAAATTCGATAGATACTAGGTTCCCGTATTGGTTGTGGTTCTGAATATGTTGCAGACACACCATAGCTTGAAAGAGCATCCCGTTATTAGCCCTCTCGAGCTTTCCGTTATATGGTTCTTGTAAGCTTCCTGTTAATAGCTTTTCGGAGCATCTCGATTGGTTGTGATCCTATATGTGTTGTGGACACACCACAGCTCTTATGAGCGTCTCGATATATGGCTCTTCGTGAGCTTCCCGATTAAAAGCTCTTTGTGAGCATTCTGATTAATGGCTCTTCGGAGCTTCTTGATACGACTCACTTAAACTTCTTGATATGGCTCGCTTGAACTTCCCGATATATTACTATCCGGAGCTTCCTGATTAATGGCTCTTCGGAGCTACCCATTATTAGCTCAAATGAGCTTCCTGAATATGGCTCTTATTAGCTTTCCGTTATACAATCCGGATAAGCTTCCTGTTATAAAACTCGTATGAGCTTCTCGTTATATGGCTTGAAAGAGAGCTTCCCGTTTATGTGCTCACATGAGCATTCCTGAATATGAATTGACAGATTACAGTTTTGTACACTTTGAGTGTACTATCTATGTATCCATCAATATTTCAAATAAATTCAACGGGCAATGTTTTGAGATTGGATAATTTGAACTTAAGATGAACTATTATGGAAATGTACATGTTATACGAATATATATATGATGTAGAAAGCATATATATATGAAAATTATTACATGATGAGCTCATCCTTATTTCTCGATATTCACATGAAGCACATGACTAACATTTTTCTTGAGATTATATCTGTTTAGGCAAATTGCTAAATTTATTTGGATAAATATTTGTATGCTTACATTATGTGTGAAATAATGGTAAGTTAAAATCAATGTTATACGAACTTACTAAGCATTAAATGCTTACTCTGTAGCAACCCAGAAACTCATTAAGGTTAGAAGCTGGTCGGAGCCACATCACACTATCAATCATCCTTTTTTGGTATATTTATTAAATCAACTTTGGTATAATGACATGTATAGGTTAATTTGGTCATTAATGACTTGTAAATGTTTTGCTGTGAATAGCCATTTGAATGGCTTATGCTTGATACATTTTGATGTATATATAAGTATATAGTTTTATCATAGTTTATATGTGTTTTGGTATAATTGATTGATGGTTAATTAATAGGTAAAATGATAACATGGTTTGAGTTGGTTATATATGATGATATGATATACATAAGACTTGGTTATGGCTTGATTCAAATGTTTTATATTTGTTTGAGAATGTGTTTAAGTGTTATTGTAGGTGGAAGACAAGTTTGGGTGAGAAATATGGCTAGGAAATGGCCTTATTTTATCCTCAAAGGCAGAGACACGGGTATGTGTCTTAGTCGTGTGTGACACACGGCCTAGCACATGGGCATATGATCTGGCCATGTGTCCCCTGTATTTTAAAAATTTTAAAACAGAATGCTCAAAAATTTGTTACACGGCCTGACACACAGGGATGTGGCTTGGCCATGTAACCAAAGTCAGAGAGTTACATGGGCACTATCATGAGCTAGGACAGGGTCGTGTGCCTTATTTCGAATGCCCACACGGCCTAAGGCATGCGCATGTCACTTGGCCGTGTGAGCCACACGGCCTGGCCATACGGGCGTGTGTCCTCTGCACCTAGGAATATTTTTAAAGTTTCGCGAAAAATTCTTTGAGTACCTGGTTTAGTCCCGACTTGATTCTAATGCGTGTTTTGAGTCTTGAGGGATCACATAAGGGATGATATGATTTATTATTACAGGTTTATGATATGAATGTGAAATGATATAAAATTGTTTGTATTTGATTTGTAAATCCTAATAATACTCCGTAACCCTGTTCCGGTGATAGATAAGGGTTAGGGGTGTTACATTATAAGTACCAAAATGACAGAAACTAACCAACATCAAATGGTATAAAAACAAGTTATACATGCCAAAATAACTTATTATGCATACATGACATCAAAACATAAACACATTTGGTTATTATGTATACATTCATTTAACCCCATTTTATAACATCGTAAATACATTCCAACTTCAAATTCAACTACGTAAGTTTATACATGCCACTACCTTAGGAGATACAAAAACTACCAAATTCGATGGATAGTGTGAGCTGAAGGTTTGATCCATCTAAAGTGTCAACAACAACGATATACAAAATAATCCACAGGAACGAATAAGCTTATAAAGCCTAGTAAGAACGTAGCATATCATTTAATCTAATAATAAATTGAATACGATTCATATGTTATTCGATTCAGAATGGCCGAAGTCTAAACATGAGCATGTATGTGCAACTCAGGGGAACCAAAGTACAAATAGGGGCACATATGCGCAATCCAGGGATACCGAAGTACAAATAGGGGCACGTATGTGTATTTTAGAGGTACCAAAGTACAAACAGATGTGCGTATGTACAGTTCAGGGGTACCGAAGTACAAACAAGGGCACGTATGTGCATTTTAGGGGTGCCGAAGTATAAACAGGGGCACGTATGTGCAATTCATCATTATTATTATAAAAATATAATAATTAAAGCATCATAATACAAGTACACAAATAGAAATTCATTTTGTATTAAAACACTATGAACTTACCTTGATGATTTGAGCGTAACAACAAAGTCGATTATTCTGAGACTTTAGCTTTCCCTTGATCTAAGTCCATACGT
This sequence comes from Gossypium hirsutum, assembly GCF_007990345.1. Taxonomy (NCBI): domain Eukaryota; kingdom Viridiplantae; phylum Streptophyta; class Magnoliopsida; order Malvales; family Malvaceae; genus Gossypium; species Gossypium hirsutum. The sequence goes on along the minus strand of NC_053431.1, from coordinate 37,491,381 downwards.
GGTCTATCTTGATCTAAATATACAAATTCAATCCATTTAGTACTTCTATTATTCAATTCAGTCCATATTCATATTCTTTCAAAAATATAATTTTGCTCTTAACATTTTTTAACTTTTCACAATTTAGCCCTTAAGTTCAGAAATTGAAATCTAAGCATTTTAATCCCCATCTCCTGCTAGTGGAATTCACTAGGGAACTATATCAATCCATAAAAACCATCATTTCAGGAATTTAACTTGAACTTTTAGTAATTTTACAAATAAGTCCCTAAATGTCATTTTCACCAAAATCACTTTACAAAACTTGTTTATTTATCAACAATGACCCATAATCTACCATTAAATATCAAGAATCACACAAGATTATTCATGCTACAACCCTAAATCTTTAACAGTTTTACAAATTGATCCCCAGGCTAGCTAGATTAAGCTACAACGATCCTGAAAACATAAAAATCATTAAAAACGGAATTGAAACACATACCACGCAAGAAAAATTAGTTGACTTAATACCCTTGCAAGCTTCCATGATTTTTCTCTTTTAATTTCGGTGGAAGATGGCTTGAGAAAGATGAATGAATTTTTGGTTTTATTAAATTTAACCTTTATTTACCTAATTACCAAAACAACCTTTAAAAACTTTAATAATTTTAACAAAACCAATCCATGAATATCCAATAACCACTCAAATGGTCTAATTACCATCTAATTCCTATCACTTTAGAATTTCATAGTTATTAGACCCCTTTAACTAATAGAAGTCTACTTTTGCACTTTTTACGATTTAATCCTTTTTACATAATTAAACATGCAAACATCAAAATTTCTTAACAAAATTTTTATATAACCTTACTAACATCCCATATATATTAAAATAATACTAAAATAATAATTTACTCATCAGATTTGTGGTCCCAAAACCACTATTCTGATTTTACTAAAATGGGTTGTTACATGAATGTCAGATATGAGAGTGTTTTCTGGTTAATGTGAGATTAAAATTAACTTTTTAAAGAATAAAAATTATTTTTTAAAGAATTAAAATTAATTTTTAATAAAAATAGTGGAAAAGTAAGTTATGAGAGTATTCTTTAGTCAATGTAGGATTAAAATTAACTTTTTAACCAAAATAGTGAAGAATTTGTCATTTATTTATAAGGTTAATGTGAAATGTGAGAGTGTTTTCAAGTACATGTTGGATTAAGAATAACTTTTTAATGAAAATAATGAAAAAATTGACACTTATTTAAGGGATAAGTGTGACATGGGGATGTTCTCTAGCAAATATGAGATGAAAATTAACTTTTGTTGGGGATTAAAATTAGTTTTTAATGAAACTAGTAAAGAAGTGAGGTATAAGAGTATTCTCTAGTCAATGTGGAATTAAATTAACTTTTTAATGAAAATAGAGAAAAAAGTTATCTATGTGAGTATTCTCTAGCCTATCTGGGATTAAAATTTACTCTCTTTTTTTTAATGAAAATAGGGAAGAAATTGTCACTTATTTATAAGTTAAATGTAAGCATGAGAGTGTTCTTTAGTAAATGTGGGATTAAAATTAAATTTTTAAGGGAGTAAAATTATTTTTTTAAAGAAAATAGTGAAGTGCACTATGAAAGCATTTTCTAATCAATGTAGATTAAAATTAATTTTTTAATAAAAATAATGAAGAAGTGTGCAATGAGAGTATTCTCTAATCAATATGGGATTAAAAGTAACTTTTTAATGGAAACAATGAAAAATCCATATATATATTTGATGTTAAAGAATATAAATTTAAATACATATATATTTGAAAACTTTTTTCAAAGCAAGATAAGAGAAAAAAATATAGGCATAATTGCAAAAAAAAAAACTTAACGTTTGTGGGCTTTTAGTTTGAGCCTTTAACTTTTTTTTATTGACGCCCTCAACATTACGATTTTTTTCAAAAATCGATTTAATTTTAATGGTCAACATGAGTTGACCATTAATCGAACTGCAAGTCAACATAGTAGCCTATATGGCATGTCACATAAGTGCACGACGTTAAAGGCTCATCTATTTAACAAAATTCTTTTTTTTCCATTTTCTCTCTTGCCGAACACCATTTCTTTCTTCTTCCTAGTCCATCCAAACCCCCTAAAAGAAAGCAATAAACACATTCGAAAAAGAAGTCCTTTTTTTTATATTCGAAAAAGGAAATTAATTAATAGGCACAAGTGTAACGCCCTAAAAATGTTATATTTTGGTTTTGTGGATTATGACACAAGTGTGTATCTATTTCAGTGGTTAAGTGTTATGAGTGTGTGTGAGAGGTCCCAAGTTCAAGCCCTGTCTTAGGTAAATTTTGGTATTTTTCTGAATAAAGCCTTAACCTTATTTAGTAGGTTTAAGTTTAATTGTATGTACGTTTATATAAGAATGAGCTTGCTGGTTTGGTGGTTAAGTAGAGTGTTAATATGTTAATGGGCTTGAGTTTAAATCCCTACGTGAGCAAGGGAGTTTTATTTTGGACACGGTTCGGAGAGAATTCGGGTGGAAGTTGAATTATGAGTTGCGGTGTTAGTAGGAGAGAAATTGGGGATGTTTATCACATCTCCTGTTTGTTTTTCAAATTTTCTTCTCTCCTCTCTTTTCCCAAAAATTATGACATTAAGCAAAAATTATTTTTCATCTTTGCCGTTTTTCCCTTTCCCCAATGCTGCCAAAACTCTACTATTCCCTTATCTCTCGTTCCTTTCCTTTCACTCCCTTGTGCATCATGGGCTACACGTTTCGATAAGTAAGTTTTGTGCTTTGTAGTTGTAAATACTAAGTGTTAATTGGGGGTTATTGATGTTTTGGTAGCAGCATATTACGAGGATCGAGATTCTTCCCCTACTAATTTGTAATCAGTTGATTCTAGGTGTTGGAGGTAAGTTTCATCGCTTTAAGGATGGATATCCCAATTCGGTTTCAGTTTCTAGTTTAATGATTAAGTGATTAATGTAGTGAAATTGATCGATTATAGGATTTGGAGTGCTCGGGGATCGTTTTAGCATCAATCAGAACTAGGTGTGTACCCAGAAACATAGAAAATGAGATTCAGCGAAAGCCAAAAAGTAATCTGTCGACGTCACACGGACGTGTGGTCGCCCGTTTGGTAGGTCATGTGATGGAACATGGGTGTGTGATCGGTGAACCGGGCTGTGCACACGTGACACGGGCACATGACACGACCGTGTGAGGACTGGCGATGTGTGCGAGACACGGGCTTAACCAATTGGGCCGTGTGGGCTACACGAGCTTGTGGGCATACACTGGTGAACCACACGGGCGTGTGGGATTTTGGGCTAGGTTGTGTGATCCACATGGCCAAGGCCAATTTGGGCTGTGTGGGCCACACGGGCAGGCCACATGGGCATGTGAGCCATTTTTCTGGAAGAATTCTCTAAGGTTGCACGGGTCGCCCAAGTCGACTGTGACCTACTGTAGGGTCGGTAAGCATTATCTAGACCTCTAAACGTGTGATCTATTGTATGATATCTGTACTGAGCCTGATAGTACTATACTAATTGTGTGATTGATTATTGCATATTAGCATGCCATTCGTTGTATATTGCATTGCATTGTGGTGAGTTGATGATTTAATGGAGAAAGTGTCTGAAAGGCTGTTAAGCCTATTATCTGGTAGCTCAGCTGCAAATATCTGTTTATGTGTTGCGTTTCAGTACAGCATGGTGTGTAGAGATAGGTGGGTCGATATTATCCCTACATGGTGTGTACGGTTGGATGGAGATAGTGTGTAGAGGCTGGTGGGTAGGATTCTGATATTCTGTTCTTCATTTGTATCTGATTGGGTTAAAGCCCTAACTTATATCTGATTTTGTATTTGAATGGGCTAAGGCCTGAACTAATTCTTTAATGGGTTACGGGCTCAAACTGTTTATTTCTGACTTCAGATGATTATTCTGTATGTTTGATATCTGTGGGGATTATGCACTGAGTTGTGAAACTCACCCTTTCCTGTTTAATCTATCCAGGTAATCCCCAGCTCTAGGTGGATATGTGTAAGAGGACTTGATAGTGGCCACACGTAATAATTTTAGACTATCTCCATTGGCTTTTCCGATTCTAATTTACTTATTTATTTGCGGTTTTGTTGTAATTTTTAGACTTTGGACTTTTTGGTTTTTAATTTCGGCTTTTGATCTGTCGATGATTTTACTACTGATAAGCACGATTAGTACTCTAAAAGCAAACAATTTTCCTAAAATAAAAGATTTTCTAAAGCTTCCATGTAAAAGAGATATGTTTAAAAGCAAATCAGTGAAAACACGTTTTTTGGACTAAGTAAAAGATAATAACTGAACGATTTTAACGTATCGATGCATTTTTAGAAACACGCTAGATTTGGCCATAACGTCCAGGCCAGGTTTGGGGTGTTACATTTAGTAGTATTAGAGCTAGGTTTAAAACTCGACTGTGAAATTTTGGGTTCCAAAATTGGCTTTTAAAGGAATTATTTCCAAAAGTTTTCAAATATTTTGGTTGAAGGTGTGGTTCACAGAGTCTCCAGTGTCGATCCTACAAGTTTTTTTGAAATTTGTACTGTTTATTTTGTAATACGGTAGAAAGTATATTCTGAAACTACTATAGGTAGTAAACCGTATAGTGAGATTGCGACTTACGAAAACAAATTCTGAACTTTTGATACTGTTTTGCATAAGACATCTGTTAATAAATACTGAAATTGTAACTGATCCATAAAATTTTTAATACAGATAAATTTGATTCGACAATAAGCTCACGAGGTATCTGCGGACGTGGTACTAGAGGCCGAGGTAGAGGCAGTAGAGGGGCTCGAGTGGAGTCCTCTTCCATGGATAATATATCAAATTTGGACATGAGTGAGACGCTAGTGTCGCCTGCTACTGGACTGGGTCTGGTGATCGCATGGTTGGGGGCGACGCATTGTCCCAGGCTATGCTCAAGATTTTAGAGAGGGTCGTTAGGACCAATGTTGGATCTGGGGCTCAAGGGTCGGTTATGGAACAACTTCGGTCCAATGGGGCTGAGTTATTTAGGGGTGCCGCTGAAGTCGCCCCTAACGTGGCTGAGTACTAGATGGAGGACACAGAGAGAATTATAGACGACCTGGATTTTACTTTTGAGCAAAAGCTTAAGGGGGTTGTTTCTCTATTGTGTGATGAGGCATACCAATGGTGGCTCACGGTTAAGGAGGGCACTTAGCCCAACCGATTGACCTGGGACTATTTTAAGACTACGTTCAAAGGTAAGTATGTAGGGGCTAGCTACATTGATGCCATGAGACATGAGTTCATTAATCTTATATAGGAAGACCGTTAAGTGGCCGAGTATGAGGTCGAATTCTTGAGATCGAGCCATTATGCACGACGATTGAGTACGAGAGATGTGTATGTTTTAAGGATGGTCTTAGGGATAATTTGAGGGTACTGATAGCTCCATAGAGGGAATGTGAGTTTGCTGTTTTGGTTGAGAAGGCCAAGATTGCTGAGGATGTTAAGCGTCCAGAGCGCCAGAACAAAGATCACGGAGGGGTAGGAACAAGATGGATTCAGAGCCCTCGAGTTCTGGGTTGAGTCCCAAGAAAAAGGCCAGATTTGATGGGCCAATGAGAGTTGGGCCTCCTGTTGCACCTACTGGGGTGGCGTTGTGTGGGCACTGTGGTAGACACCATTCGGGAAAATGTTGGAGAACTACTGGGGCATGTCTGAGATGTGGGTCGACTGAGCACCGTGTTAGAGACCCGTGTTAGAGATTGTCCACTGGGAACTGATCAGCCAACGAAAGTAGTTCAGTAGCCATCTAAGAGCCAAGGTCAGGCCAAGGGTGGTAACAGCATGGGCTAAGGACAGAGAGCACTGGGTAGTGGTGCTAGACCAACTGAGGCGAGGCAGCCTGCTTTGGTTTATATTGCTCATCATTGTGAGGACCGAGATACTCTGAACGTTATTACTGGTATGTTTTTAATATTTAATGTACCTTATTTGGCATTGATTGATATAAGCTTTACACACTCCTACGTAGCTAGCACTGTGTTTGAAACTTCAGGGATTTCGGTTGAGGATACTTCTAGTGAGGTGACGGTTGTGAGTCCTTTAGGGCAATCCATTTGAATTATTAAATTGTATAGAGACGTTCTGTTAGAGGTTCAAGGGATAATATTTCGGGTTGATTTGATGGAGCTTCCGTTTGGGGAGTTTGATTTGATATTGGGGATGGATTGGTTGGTAAAGCACCGAGTAAGTCTGGATTGTGCGACAAAAAGGGTTGTGTTGAGACCGATGAGGACAACGAGGTAGTTTTGATTAGGGAGCAACGAGACTACCTGACTAATGTGATCTCAGCTTTGGTAGCAAAAAAGTTGGTTTGGAAAGGGTGTGAGGCATTCTTGGCCTACGTCAGTATTTTTAATTCGGGGGACTCTTCTGTTAAAGATATCAGGATTGTGAGAGATTTTCCGGATGTCTTTCCTGAAGAGTTACCGGGGTTCCCTCTGAGCCATGAGGTAGAGTTTGGGATTGAGTTGATTCTTGGTACAACTTTGGTGTCTATCGCCCTTTACCAAATGGCACCGAAAGAGCTGATAGAACTTAAGGCTCAGATTCAGGAGTTATTGGATCGTGGATTCATTCATCCCATTGTGTCTCCGTCGGGAGCACCTGTCCTTTTCATGAAAAAGAAAGATTGGACAATGAGAATGTGTATCGACTACCGTCTGTTGAACAAGCTAACGATCAAGAATAAGTACCCACTTCTGAGGATAGATGATTTATTTGATCAGTTCAGAGGGGCCTCTATGTTTTTTAAGATTGATCTGCGTTCGGGCTATCATCAGTTGAGAGTTAAGGAGGACGATGTGCATAAGACGACATTTAGGACTCGTTATGGACATTACGAGTTCCTAGTTATACCCTTTGGTTTGACTAATGTACCGGTGGCATTTATGGATTTAATGAACCGAGTATTTCAGCCCTATCTGGATCAGTTTGTAGTGTTCATCGACGACATATTGATGTATTCTAAGATAGAGGATTAGCACGGTGAGCATCTCAAAGTGATTCTACAGATTTTTCATGAGAAACAATTATATGCAAAGTTCAGCAAGTGTAAGTTCTAGCTTCGGGAAGTGACATTTCTGGGACATGTGGTTTCGATCGAAGGGATTCATGTTGATCCCCATAAAATTGAAGCTATGTTGAGTTGGAAACAGCCGAAGAATGTGTCTGAAATCTGCAGCTTTTTGGGGCTGGCAGGATATTATCAACGTTTAGTAGAGGGGTTCTCCTTAATCGCAGCTCTGATGAGTAAGCTACTATGTAAGGGAGTTCCTTTCATTTGGACTGACGTAGAGCAGGTGAGCTTTGATAAGCTCAAGATGGTTTTAACTCAAGCTCTTGTTTTGATACAGCCTGAGCCTGGTAAAGACTTCATGATATATAGTGATACGTCGCATGTGGGTCTGGGTTGTGTTCTAATGCAAGACGGAAGGGTAGTTGCGTATGCGTCTCGTTAGCTTAAGACTCATGAGGAAAATTACCCAATGTATGACTTGGAGATAGCCGCCGTGGTATTTCCATTAAAAATCTAGAGGCATTACCTTTATGGGTAGAAGTTTATCATCTACACTAATCACAAGAGCCTCAAATGTCTCCTCAATCAGAAGGAGTTAAACCTTAGGCAGCGTAGGTGGGTTAAACTGCTTAAGGATTACGGCTGCACTATCGAGTACCATCCTGGTAAGGCCAATGTAGTGGTCGATGCGTTAAGCCATAGGGCTATGTCCGATCTGAGAGTGATGTTCGCTTGACTGAGTCTTTTCAATGATGGGAGTCTGTTGGCAGAACTTTAAGTGAAACCAACATGGATTGATCAAATTAGAGATAAACAGTTGGAGGACAAGTCTCTAGAGTTGCATTTCATCAGGTGGAGAGTGATGTTACTATAGATTTTGGAATTAATAAGGATGAGGTATTGTGTTTCCGCAGTCGGATTTGTGTACTAAATGATGAGGACTTGAGACAGTCGATTTTGAGGGAAGCACATAGTAGCCCTTATGTTATGCATCCCGGTGGGAACAAAATGTATCGAGATTTGTAAGATTTATACTGCTGGCTAGGGTTAAAGCATGAGGTTACGGACCTCGTTGCTCGCTGCTTGACTTGTCAGCAGGTTAAGGCTGAACATCAGTTACCTTGGGGTTTACCGTAGCTGGTTAAAATATCGTTATGGAAATGAGAGTGAGTAACGATGGACTTCATTAGTGGGTTGCCTCTAACAACACTAAGAAGGATTCTGTCTGGGTCATCGTGGATCAATTGACCAAGTCTGCTCACTTCATTTCGGTCAGGACGGACTTTTCTCTGTAAAAATTGGCCAAGCTCTATATTTCTAAAATAGTGAGGTTGCATGGGGTACCTATCTCGATCATCTCTGATAGGGATCCTCGTTTCACGTCTTGGTTCTGGAAGAAGCTACATGAGGCTCTGGGTTTGAGGTTAGACTTCAGTACTACTTTTCATCCTCAGAAAGACGGTCAATCGGAGAGGGTGATTCAGATACTAGAGGATATGTTTAGAAGCTATGTTATTGATTTCCGAGGCAATTGGAAGTAGTACTTGTCATTAGCTGAGTTCGCCTATAATAACAGCTTCTAGTCTAGCATCCAGATGGCACCTTATGAGGCACTATATGGTCATAAGTGCCGTACTCTCTTATGTTGGACTAAGTTGGGCGAGCGACGTGTTCTGGGTCCGGAATTAGTCTCTGATACAAAGGATAATGTTAGTTTGATCAGGGATCATCTAAAGGCAGCTTCTGACAGGCAGAAGTCTTATGTGGATTTAAAGAGACACGAGATTGAGTATTCCGTGAAGGATTTCGTGTTTCTCAAGGTCTCGCCATAGAAGAAGATTTTGAGGTTCGGTCGTAAGGGCAAGTTAAGCTCTAGGTTTATTGGTCCATACTGTATTCTGAAGTGAGTAGGGCTAGTCACCTATCAGTTGGAGCTACCTTCAGAGTTGGATCGGATTCACGACGTGTTCCACGTCTCTATGTTGAGGCGGTACCATTCTAATCCCATGCATATTGTTCCTGTTGAGGAAATTGAGATTCGATCAGATCTAGCCTTCAAGGTGGAACCGGTTAAGATTCTAAAACACGATGTTAAAGTTTTGAGAAGGAAATCCATTTCATTAGTGAAAGTGCTATGGCGGAATCATAGCACTGAGGAGGCTACATGGAAGTTTGAGGATGCGATGCGTCAGTAGTATCCTTACCTGTTCTGATCAGGTAATTTTGAGGCCGAAATTTTCTTTTAGGGGGTAGAGTTTTAACGCCTCAAAAATGTTATATTTTGGTTTTGTGAATTGTAACACAAGTGTGTATCTGCTTCAGTGGTTAAGTGTTCTGGGTATGTGTGAGAGGTCCCAAGTTCAAGCCCTGTCTTGAGCAAATTTTGGTATTTTTCTGAATAAAGCCTTAACCTTGTTTAGTAGGCTTAAGTTTAATTGTATGTAAGTTCATATCAGAATGGGCCTGTTGGTCTGGTGGTTAAGTAGAGTGTTAAGATGTTGGTGGTCTTGAGCTCGAATCCCTACGTGAGCAAGGGAGTTTTATTTTGTGCATGGTTCGAAGAGAGTTTGGGTGGAAATTGAATTCTATGTTGTGGTGTTAATGGGAGAGAAATTAGGGATGTGTATCTTATCTCCTGTTTGTTTTTCAAATTTTCTTCTCTCCTCTCTTTTCCCAAAAATTCTGACGTTAAGAAAAATTTCTTTTTCCTCTTTTCTATTTTTCCCTTTCCCCCATCTCACCGGACCTCTGCTCTTCCCTTATCTTTCGTTCTTTTCCTTTTGCTCCCTTGAGTATCATACGCTACACATTTCGGTAAGTAAGTTTTGTGCTTTGTAGTTGTAAATACTAAGTGTTAATTGGGGGTTATTGACGTTTTGGTAGCAGCATATTACAGGGATCGAGATTCTTCCCATACTAATTTGTAATCGATTGATTCAAGGTTTGGAGGTAAGTTTCATCGCTTTAAGGATGGATATCCCAATTCAGGTTCAGTTTCTAGTTTAATGATTAAGTGATTAATATAGTGAAATTGGTCGATTATAGGATCTAGAGTGCTTGGGGATCGTTTTAGCATCAATTAAAACCAGGTGTATACCGAAAACATAGAAAATGAGATTCGACAAAAGCCGAAAAGTAATCTATCGATGCCACACGGGCATGTGGTCGTCCATGTGTTAGGTCATGTGACGAAAAACGGGTGTGTGATCGATGAACTAGGCTGTGCACACGTGACACGGGTGCATGACATGGCCGTGTGAGGACTGTCGAGGACGTGTGCGAGATACGGGTTCAACCAATTGGGTCGTGTGGGCCACACTGGCGTGTGGGCCTACACGGGTAAACCACACGAGCATGCGGGATTTTGGATCACACGGCCAAGGCCAATTTGGGCCATGTGGGCCACACAGGCAGGTCGCATGGGCTTGTGAGCCATTTTTCTAGAAGAATTCTGTAAGGTTGCACGGGTCGCCCAAGTCCACTGTGACCTACTGTAGGGTCGGTAAGCATTATCTGGACCCCTAAACGTGTGATCTATTGTCTGATATCTGCACTGAGCCTGATAATACTGTACTGATTGTGTGATTGATTATTGCATATTAGCATGCCATTCGTTGTATGTTACATTGCATCGGGGTGGGTTGATGATTTAATGGAGGAAGTGTCTAAAAGGCTCTTCAGCCTGTTATCTAGCAACTCAGCTGCAAATATCTGTTTATGTGCCGCGTTTCGGTATAGCATAGTGTGTAAGGATGAATGGGTCAATATTATCCCCACATGGTGTATAGGGTTGGATGGAGATGGTGTGTAGATGCTGGTGGATAGGATTCTGTTATTCTGTTTTGCATCTGTATCTGATTGGGTTAAAGCCCTAACTTATATCTAATTTTGCATCTGAATGGGCTAAGGTCCAAACTAATACTTTAATGGGCTTCGGCCTCAGACTGTTTATTTCTGACTTTTGATGATTATTCTGTATGTTTGATATTTGTGGGGATTACACACTGAGTTGCGAAACTCACCCTTTTCTGTTTAATCAGTTCAGGTAGTTCCCATCTCTAGGCGGATCAGTAGGACTCGACGGTGGCCACATGTAATAATTTTAGACTATCTCCATTGGCTTTTTCTGTTCTGAATTACTTATTTATTTGGGGTTTTTGCTATAATATTTAGACTTTGGACTTTTTGGTTTTTAATTTCGTCTTTTGATCTGTTGATGATTTTACTACTGATAAGCATGATTAGATCTGATTTTCTCTAAAAGCAAACATTTTTCCTAAAATAGAAGATTTTCTAAAGCTTCTGCATAAAAGAGATATGTTTAAAAGCAAACCAGTGAAAACACGTTTTTCGGACTTAGTAAAAGATAATAACTGAACTATTTTAACGTATCACTGCATTTTCAAAAACACTCTCATCTGACATTGCTAGATTCGGCCATAACGTCCAGGCCAAGTTTGGGGTGTTACAGCAAGAAACATTTTAAAACAATTCATTCATTGCCTAGGAAATGATAAATTATGCAAAAATAATAAAAACATAGATCAAGATTTGCAACCCAGAAAGTAATGTGAAGGAGAAAGAAAAAGAAATTAAAAAAAATAAAAACCTTTCTTGGCTAGTAGTGTCCCAATCTGAGCTTTAATGACCTTATCATCAACAAGAATGCTACGGGTTGCAACCCTAATGGTAGACGTAGATTCAAGGCTAAACTAGTTCTTTGTAAATTGAGAAAAGAGGTTGGTTTTTCGACACTGGAGTTACCAATCAAGACAACCTTAAACAACTAATCATAGTCATAATCTGCTTTGTAAGCTCCCATTCCTCTGTTATGTGAATTTTCTTTTTGAAATACCAGCAATAGAAACTAAATAGATCTTAGTGACAGAAATGAATTAGAGAGAAGAATAAGAAGCTTACATGTGAATGTTAAATGTGGTTTAGCTTTGCTTGAAACCCAAATTAAAGAAGTAACCAGATATTGTGTTTTGAAGAAGAAAAATGGTGTTTGGCAAGAGAGAAAATGAGCGAAAAAAATGGCAATCGATAGTGGGGGAAAAAACCAATGATTTTAAGATGAAAGTGTGGTGTGGGTTTACAAAAATTACACGAAAGCATGATTATAGTCATGGTAATGGAAATTTTTGTAGATGAAATGGGCCAACTATATGTTTTGAAGAAGAAAAATAGTGTTCGGCAATAGAGAAAATGAGAGAAAAAAATTGCAGCTGATAGTGGGGTGAAAAACAATGATTTTAAGCTAAAAGTGTGGTGTGGGTTTACAAGAATTACACAAAAGCATGATTATAATCACGGTAATGGAAATTATTGTAGATAAAATGAGACAACCATGTGTGTTGAAGAAGAAAAATGGTGTTTGGCAAGAGAGACTATAAGAATTTTTTTTGTTAAATAGATGACGTCATGACGTTGTTTGCTTATATGGCATGTCATATGGGCTTCTATGTTGACCTGCAGTTTGATTAACGGTGAACTCACATTTACAATTAAAATTGGGTTAATTTATGAAAAAATTGTAAAGTTGAGTCCAAAAGCCCTCAAATGTTGAGTTTTTTTTTTTGCAATTATACCAAAAATATATTTTAGTATGATAAACTTGAATTATTATCTAGGCTCAATTATTCTTTCAGAATTTTTAAAGTTTTTTATATATTCTTTCAATTTTTACCTTTTTTTATAATTTTATAAAATTTTAAAATATAAAATTTGAAATTTTTATAAATATTTTGATTTTTAAAAATTATTTTGAATTTTTTTTAAATTTTTGCTGAGTGGGATCAATTTGGTCATTTTCAAAATTGACAATGACAAAAGAGGTATTTACTCCAATCTGTTATTTGATTTATTCAAATTGTAAAATTCAACTCGACTCGAACTCGAAACTCGAAACTCGAAACTCGAAACTTGAAACTCGAATTACTTATTTGAATTGACTCGAGAAAATTGAATAACTAGATTCAATTAACTTGAAGTTTAAATATTTTTCAGTTTTTTCAGTCGAATCAAGTTTTGCTCACTCATATATTTGATTCCATCAAGTTTTGCTCACTCGAAATTCAGGTTTTGCTCAATATTTAATCAAATTATTATCAATCCCAGACCTAGGGCATTAATTCAAGAAAAAGTATAGATATTTGTAATAATTGCATTTAATTTTGCACTTCTTAGTAGAAATAGTTCTATTAAGGAAAAAAATATACTAAATTGCTAGAATTAGGATTAAATTGATCGAATTTATAAACGTGAAGGGTTAAATTTATTGAATTATTTACAATTAGAATCAAATTGATAGAACATGTAAGTATTGAAGATTAAATGTGTAATTATACCAGTTAAAAAAGGGCCATGTCATTATTCTTGTTATCAATTTAACGGCGGGTGACCAAAATAGGCACAAATACAAACATTAGTGCCTAAATTAAAAATTTTTAAAATTGGGTGACCAAAACAGGAACACGAACATAGTTGGGTGACCATTTGTATAATTTACCTTATTTTCTATGTAAGAAAAAGCTTGGACAAAGGACTTGAGGTGAGGTAACTTAGTCACCAACATCGCGACTTGGAATAGCTAAAGTCCCGAAATGGCCTAATGACGGTGACTTAGGAAAGTGCAATGTGAGGCCAACATCACAAAATGAAGATGTTGAGGTTGTGATGTTAGGGTGAACGAATGCCAAAAAAGAGCAAATGAGGGGCCAATGTTGCTTGAGCTTTTAAGGATGGGCAAAGTTGTACTTTAACACATTTGACTCTTGTATCATAAATAGGCTTTTTTTGTTGGATCTAGTGCCCTAGGTGTCATATTTTCGTCTATGTACACTTGTATTTTTCGAACAAATTGGTTTAATAATAATATTCATTAATTACATTAATACCTTTTGTATATTGTCCTCAATGGTTTTTACACGTAAAACAAAATGGAAGTAAATTTTGGCTCAATAGTTATCTAACATTTAACACATATTAAACAATATTACTTGGTCGACTCATAATATAGAAAGACAACTTGTATTAGTAGATGAACCTAAACATGTTGTTAGTCTAATCGGAAATGAGCAAACTGATTGAAAAACTAATATGTAGTCTGTCAAGTCTAATTGGGGAGATGCTTTGCCTTGAACATCGGAGTAGTTGACTCCCAAAATATAGAGACAGATGTGATTGATTGGAGTGACAGTACATTGGACAGGACCCAAGTTGAATAGATACTAAATCTGTTTATAGATTTGTTCACTTGTGACGTTCATAATGTGACATACCTTAATCTTGAGTGGATGATGAACTATATATGTGTGACTCGTATATTTTGATATAAGTTAAAGCTTGAGTTCAAATAGATAAGGAACCAAAAGTTGGTGTGTTGGGTATATGACTTCTGCAGTATGTAGCATCATTCAAAATAGTGGAATTCATAGTCAAAGAAATACGTAGATGATATCCTCTCACTAGCATTACATGATAGATGAAAAGTAAACGTGGTCACGGGCCGTTTGTCTTTGCAGTTAATGACTTGATTACTTTTTAATAGAAATTGACTTTTCATGAAGGAAGATGTAACAACTACTATGAGATAAAATATAATCATATTGGGAGAATAGATTTATCCAGAATAGATTAAGGATATCCTATGAAGGTAACACACTTATGACAAAGTCATTGGACGAGCATGGGTTGAGTAGCTTTCGTAAAGGTATGTAACTAGGGAGAGTTTAGTCACAATACTATAGTGGAATGACTTTGTGACTAAATAAATTTATAATTAATAAACGAAAAGCTAGAACTTTATTATAAATTATTTGAACTCAAATTATATGTTCAATTGATCCTTCTACTAGCTCGTTAAAACTATAAATGAATTGCATGTAAAATCAAACAAACAAAAATGGATGGAAATAATAAAGTTAGAGAAATGAGTCACATTTGCAAATGAATTTGTTTTCTCACTAAGTATAGAAATGACTTGAGAATTAATTTAAGTTTTTCAAATTATTATTTAATTAAATAATTTAAGTTCGAAAAAAGAATTAATTTAATTAGTCAGTGTGAATCAATTTAATATGAAAATTAAATATATTACCTCATCAATTCTTTTATGGTAAAGTTGTCATGACTTTAACAAAATTAGAATTGAGTTGAGAGAATTATTTAATTTAAAAAATTAATTTATCTAATTAAACTAATTAATTAATAATATTTATTTTTGGAATTATAAAAAACATGTATTGGATAAAATTATAAAGTGTTGGAATAAAAGTCCACGAAGCACATATAATTGGACTTATTATAAGGGAGACCCAAATTCCCCTCATATTACAAATGATGGGTGATAACCCTAGTGTATTTAATTAGGGTGTACTAGGCCCTCTTCTAGTTAGACTAGAAGATAGATTTTTCTATTAAATAAAATTATTTGTGTTTTACCAATTCGACCAAGATTCTCTTATCTCTCATTATAAATAGATGATACTGGTAGAGTTATTCATATAAGTTTTCAAAATTTTCACATAACCTTGAGATACTGTTATTTTGCTATAAAGTAAAGAAAAAAATATTTTTAAGTATAAATTTTATTTTCTAGGAATAACAAATTTGTCAATTTCATTTAAGAGAGAATTACTTTCGTACTAAAAGTAATAAATCATTCTGGTTTTGTGCTTGATTCGTGATTGTTCGAGCCCACATTTGAAGTGATTCATGGTACGATAATAGCGAAAAAGGTCATTCGATTGAAAGCTAGGAACATCTAGGATTCGTCTTGCACAAAACACAAGTACTTTTTAGGAAAATTTTATTGCCATAAATATGAAAAACTAGCTCGGTTTCACAATTTAAATTTTCTTTGTGATTGAAAACCATTTTTAAACTAGATTTTTCAATAATTGACATCAGAGCCAGGTTATGCTATGTTTATAGTATAAACAGATACCAAATTTTTCTTTTCATGTTTGGTTAATTCTTTATAAGATGTGACATTCTTATAAATATATGCATGTTTTAGGTTATATATGTGAATAAATTTATTTTATTATATATTTGATAAAGTATTTTTTCCAGATTTATGATTCCTAAAATTTCTATTGGATGTAAATTTAAGATTTAATAAAATTTGGGATATGTAATTAGATTGTGGATTATTATCTCCACTCAGGTTTTATTTTATTTATTTTAGAAAAATTCATGTGAGTTGGAAACAAACTTAAGTTTTCTATGTAGCCAAATTTTTTGGAAAATCTTAGAGAGCTGAGACGCATCTAGAACTGATCGAGACAATGCAATCTCGACCTAACCTGTAACACCCCTAACCCGTATTCGTCGTCAGGATAGGGTTACGGAGCATTACCAGAGTTTACATTTCAGGACTATCAGAAATTTTAAAACATTTAATTCATATCATAGATCACAGAAATATCAATCAATAGCATACATGTTGTTCCTTATACGAGCCCTCGAGGCCCTAAAAACACATTAGAAACTAATCGGGACTAAAACAGAAACATATAGAAATTTCAGGGAAAAGATGAAAATTTACAAACTAAATTGTATAATATCATATATATATAAATTCATTTTCAATAAAATTCATTAATAACATTCAATTTATTCATCAATATACATAATATAGTTCATACGAACTTACCTGGCTAAATTGCAGAAGTACCAAAGTTCAGGGGTATTTTGGTAATTTTCTATTTTCCTCGATTTCCCACCCGATCTTGATCTGAATTAGCAATTTCATTCAATATATTAATTTAGACAACAAAATAATTCATTTCATACAATTTGGTCATTTTTGATATTTTTTAAAAATTACCCTAAAGTTTTACTTTTATTCAATTTAGTCCCTGAGCCCAAAACATGCAAATTAACCATTTTTACTGAAAATTGAGCTTAGCCAAATGCTCATGGTATCCAAAAAATCCCATTTATGCAACAATTTCACATTAAATCCCTGTACTTTTATTAATTTAACAAATTAGTCCTTAATCGAAAAATTCATCAAAACCACTTAACAAAATACTTTTAAATATAAATCAACATTCCAAATTTATCATCTAAGATAAAAAAATCACAAGATTCATTAATGGAAACATTCAAAATCTTTAAAAATTTCAAAATCGAAGGTATGGGCTACATGGACCTAGTTGCAACGAAATTAAAAACATAAAAATTACAAGAAACTGATATTTTAGGGGCTTACATGCAAGGAATTTTCTTAAACAAAATTTTCAAGCTTCCATGGATCTTCCTTGCTATAAATTTCGGTTGAAAGATGAAACAAAAAGATGACCACTTTGTTTTATTTATTTAATATATCTTTAATTGCCTAATTACCAAATTACCCTTACCTAACTTTAAAATTTTCATAATTGCCAAGCCATGCACATCCACTAACTCGTTTAGTGGTCTAATTACCATATAAGGTCCTCCACTTTAAAGTTCTATAGCTATTTAATGCCTTTAGCTTATAGAACACAACTTTTGAACTTTATGCGATTCAGTCCTTTTTGCCTAACTAACTATCGAAACGATAAAATTTTTCAACGAAACTTTAATACCACCTTAATTACACTCCGTAAATATTTAGAAAAATATTTACGGCTCGATTTATAGAAATGAGGTCCTTATACCTCATTTTTTTAAAACCACTTGAACTTAATAAATTGCTTATAAAACAAAAATCACAATATCAAAAACATTTTTAAAATCACAATTAACTCGTAAATATTAAATGTAATATTTACAAAATTACTCAACAGATTTGGTGGCCCCGAAACCACTATTTCTGACACAAATAAAAAACAGGCTGTTATAACTTTTCCCCCTTACAAAAATTTAGTCCTCAAAATTTCTCACCTGATACAAGTTATT
The DNA here is from genome assembly GCF_007990345.1 of Gossypium hirsutum. NCBI lineage: Eukaryota > Viridiplantae > Streptophyta > Magnoliopsida > Malvales > Malvaceae > Gossypium > Gossypium hirsutum. Next base: position 37,473,408 of record NC_053431.1, on the reverse strand, counting down.
AAGTCTAGTATTTCTTCCACCTTTTCAATCAAAGTCCAAAAGAAATCAATCATAACTCATATATACTCTGAATTTATATCAGAACTCATTTTTGAACTTGATACTATACCCGAACATTGCTGAGTAGCTTTGTTGTTCTCCTGTCATCAATTTATCATTAGTAGTATAACTACTGAGAAAGTCCTAGTAATCTTCTGTCGAAACATATCTAAGAAACCCATATTATCAAACTCTGACTGATGCTTCTGGCATGGTTGCATCTGTAACTTTCAATGGATATTTGTTCCCCTTTTCTAGGAAAGCGTCAAGCAATATTATTTTATACAAGTGCGATAGTTTCAACAATTAGGACAACTTTAACCTAGAATAACATTCTTGATTAGAACTGACTCTAATAGATATATTTCTGTATTATGTCTTCAAGAATTTGAATTTCTCACTCTGACTGTCCGTCTATTTACCCGTGAATGCACAAAATTTATTCCCGGACCTAAATGCATATAACTCAAATTACTTTTCAACTGAATAACCCGCTTTGATTTAAAACAACTAAGTCAATCTTAACTATCAAATCATAACATTTCAAAGAAATCCCTTCTTCTTGTTGTTAGGATAATCAAACATACCATCTTTCATAATTCCCTTAAAATGCTAATTAAAGATATTTAAAAACTGCATTAACTCAAACGAAACATAACATCCCATTTTAACTCATTGAAATTAATTAAGATTACTTAATAAATGATAACCAATATACAAATTTGAGCTCGATCTTTTGCCGTTTACACTTTTGCTGATGTCAACCCTTTCACGAAAATTAGAAAGAGATTATATATAATAAAGCTATTTCAATTATTAACATCTAAGCTTTGAACTATACTGAAGCCACAACCATCAGATAGATTAAAAACCATAGTACTATAACAAGACTGACGCTTCGACTGTATAGATAGAATAATACTTGAACATCAATAGTGCACTCCTAAATAGAAGAGGAAATGTAACGCCCTAAATTTTTAATTTCAACATTTGTGAATTTTGATACAAATCTGTATCTGCTTTAGTGGTTAAGTGTTCTGGGAGTGTTTGAGAGAGCCCAAGTTCAAGCCATGTCTTTGGCAAAATTTTGTTTTTCTTCTAAATCAAAGCCCTACCTCTGGTTAGTAGGCTTTTAAGTAATTGTTTGTAAATACTTAACAGAATGGGCCTTCTAGTCTGGTGGATAAGTAGAGTGTTAATAGGCTAAAAGTCCTGTGTTTGATTCTTTGCGTGAGCAAAGAAGTTTATTTTTGCTCGGTGGTGTCTAAGAGTTTGAGTTCTAGTAGACAACTAAGTAGTGGATATGTGGGAGTTGAGGGAAAACTGGGAGGTTATCAGAAAATCTGATTTGGAACTCTATTTGGTTCTTTCCTCTTTCCCCAATTCTAACGTTTTGCCTATCCCTTTTTCCTTCTGCCGAATCTCTATTTTTCTCCCACTCTCTTTTTTTTTTTGAATTCTGTAATCAAAATCATCTCCTTTTTGTGCCGCATTTCATCATGCGTGTTCAGTAAGTAATGATTTTGGCTATTGTCAATTGTTTCTTAGTTAGTTTCTAAAAAGATGGTTTTGGTACTTTTGGTTTAGGTGAAGGATAGTAATCATTTTATTCTGCTGCTGAGATTAGAGCGCTAGTGTAACACCCCGAACCCGAGACCGTCGCCGGAGTCGAACCCGAGGTGTTAACAGACTTCAAACCACTTATTAAAATTTTTTTTTTATTTTTTTTTCCAGACAAGCTGCCAATCTGCGTACTAGTCACTTTAAAAATCATATCTTGAGCTCTGGAACTCGAAATCCAGTTCCGTGAATTTTTCCTGAAACTAGACTCATATGCCCTTCTACATATTTTTTTTCTAGAATTTTTGGTCGGGCCAATTAGTACAGTTTATTAGTCAAAGTATCCCATGTTACTGGGGTCGACTACACTGACCTTTGCGCATTACGACCTGGATATCTCCTTGTACAGAGCTTCAATACTGATGCCGTTTGTTTCTATAGAAACTAGACTCAGAGAGAAATTCATACATATAAGGAATGACTTATAATTATCTCTGGACAATTTATGGTGAATTTTCAAAGTCGAAACAGGAGATCCAGAAACCGTTCTGGCCCTGTTTCACGAGAGCTTTAATATCTCTTAATATACTGTTCATATGATTGTTTCGTTACTTTCATATGAAAATAGATTCATCAAGGTTCGATTACATAATTTATTCACTATTTAATTCCATTCCTACAAATTTTTGTGATTTTTCAAATCCACACCACTGCTGCTGTCAGCATCTGTTTTCAAGGTAAACTTTACCTATTTCGTGGTTACCATGGACCAACTAGGGTTTTGTCATACATAGGTCCACATATGATCATATTTAGCCATTCCAATGGCTGATCATTTGCCCAACACTTCCATTCCAAACCATAGTCACATCATGAAACCATATATACATACATAAACACAAATGGTCTAATGCCATACTCCACTTCTACAAGCCATTTTCGCATGGCTGTACACACATACATCACAAAAAGTGCTTAAAACAACAAGGGGTAGTCCTATACATGCCATATCCAGAGTTCAACTAAAAGAGTACCAAAAGAGCTTTGATAGTGTGGATGACTTCGACCTCGATGATCCCGAATCCAATAGCTAACGAACAATATCTATAAAACAGAGAGCCAAAGCAACGGGGTAAGCATTTTAAAGCTTAGTAAGTTTCAAGTAATAAAATCGGCTTTGACTAAAGTATTACATTCACATAGCTAAATGAATCACTTTATTAATTCACATTCTCATAATCATACTTACTTCACACTTCATCAACATATACACACACAAGGTATTAACCTATCTAAAAGTCGAAAGTTCGTTAGTCGATTGAACGAATACTATTAAAAACGAATCGACTTTTCCGATGCACACGCAAACATACCTTATCGTTTGGGTTTTTCGAGCGTATTAATTGAATGTATTACAACACAACGCGCTCACCTTCGAACTCAAGTTTCTTCGGAATTTAGCCGGATATAACCACAAGCACAAATGCCCTCGGGTCTTAGCCCGGATATATCAACTCGCACAAATGCCTTCGGGTCTTAGCCCGGATATATCAACTCGCACAAATGCCTTCGGGTCTTAGCCCGGATATATCAACTCGCACAAATGCCTTCGGGTCTTAGCCCGGATATATCAACTCGCACAAATGCCTTCGGGTCTTAGCCCCGGATATATCAACTCGCACAAATGCCTTCGGGTCTTAGCCCGGATATATCAACTCTCACAAATGCCTTCGGGTCTTAGCCCGGATATATCAACTCGCACAAATGCCTTCGGGTCTTAGCCCGGATATATCAACTCGCACAAATGCTCATGCACATATATATCAACAATCATGACACATCCATATTTCACTTTCGTTACTAAGGCTCAAACACAAAGCATTTATTAAACCTTTCCAATTTCGGCTCAATAGCCACACACAAAGAGCATGATTTCAATTGGCTTTATAACATAGTCTCTATGCACATTTGACTATCCATCATAGGATGACTAATCATTTCAATATAATTCAAGTAGGGTCATTACTCGAAGACTTACCTCGGATGTTGTCGAACGACTTCAATGGCTATTCAATTACTTTTTCCTTCCCTTTATCGGATTTAGTTCCCCTTTGCTCTTGAGCTTAAGTTCAACAAATTTTAAAATAGTCATTAATCGACTATTCAAGTATTACTTTCAGAATAATATATATTGATTCGACTTTCACACACATAGATTATAGTAAGCTTTATAAAAATCAATAAATAATTCATTAGCAAATTTTCATTAATGTTTACAACAAAATCACATATTCACTACGAGCTGTTTTCCCTGAGCAGCAGTCACTAAATTATTTATAACTGGAGCTACAAAACTCCAAATCACTTGCCGTTAATTTTCCCTGAATATAGACTCGTATATCTTCCATCCATAGAATTTTCAGAATTTTAGGCTTGGCCAATCAATACCAGATTTTTCTTAAAGTTTCCCCTGTTTCACTGTTTGACTAATCTGACCACTCTTCACTACGAATCAAATTTCTCATTTTACAGAATTCAAAATGTGTTGTATTTGATTTCATTTGAAACTAGACTCATTAAGGAGTTTAAGCATATAAATTTTATCTTATAATCATTTTTTGTACAATTTATAATGATTTCCTCAAAACAGAACAGGGAATCTAGTAGTCATTTTGACTCAGCCCCACAATACTTCAAATATCTCAAGATCGGTAACTCTTTAGTTTTTATAGTTTCTTTTGTAAGAAAATAGACTCTTCAAGCTTTAATGACATAATTTACTCAGCTTTTAATTCAACTCCTACAAATTATGGCGATTTTCCAAAATCGCCTTACTGCTGCTGTCCCCAAGAAGATTATTACCAAATCAAATACTAACATTTGCATTTCACCTTAATAGCTAGCTTAGCAAACCTTAATTTAACATATAATTCACACATATCACATTCCAAGCATTCACTCTATTCTATCACTTAAGGTACAAACATTACTCAATAACTTCCTAATTCAAGTACACATTCGGCCTTGGTACATAATAAGGTAGTCGATTCCTTTCCCTTTAGCACCCATTGCTCACATATGATTATTTGTATAGCTCAAACACTCATCTATCTTTGCTCATCTAAATTTATCATGAAACAACAAAATTTACCATTGTCAAATACCATAGCCGAATGTCATTAAACCTAAACCACCATGAAAATTTTACTTATCACCTCATACCTTATTATCAAATTGAACTAATTATGCTTATAAAAATAATATCAAAACCGAAACCTTTTGATAATTAAGCCTCTAATTATTTATTACAATTACCCAAATGAAATTTTCTCATATTTAACACTTATATACCAATCAATTGTTGAAGACAAACAAAATCTCATTTCCTCCCTTGACAACCACAACCGAAAGCTCAAACCAACATCTAAAATTCCAAGTTTCCAAATGGGCTAATATGGAACTAGCTAATTGACTTAAACTAAACTTAAAATTTCAAAAACTAACAAAATTTTTACTAACCTTCTCAAGCTTCAAGTGACCGAATGTTTCCCTCCTATCTTCCTCTTTACAATCGGCCAAGAAGAACCAAGGATACAAGCTTTGTTTTCATTACCTTTCTTTTATTCTTTCTTTTATTTATTATAACTCCAATAACCCAATTTCTTATTAAAATATCAAATTCAACAAATATAATGCCCATCATCAATCCATCTTGGCCGGCCACTATAAGGGAATTGGGCAATTTGACATGCAAGTCCACCCTTGTGTTGACATGCACTAATAAGCCCTTTAAAATTAGCCTATCATATTTCACCATGTCTCATGTTGATCCCTATTTAATAATTCCTCATGCAATTGGCAAAATTAGGGAATGAAACTTCCACATATGCATGTACACACACATAATAAACATAGAATATAGCAATTAATTATTTTTATAACTCGGTTTTGTGGTCCCGAAACCACTTCCCGACTAGGGTCACATTAGGGCTGTCACAACTCTCCCCCACATAAGAAATTTTCGTCCCCGAAAATCTTACCGGTGAATAGGTTTGGGTATTGTTCTTTCATCGAGCTCTCGGTTTCCCAAGTAGCTTCCTCGATCCCGTGTTTGAGCCATAACACCTTTACTAACGGAACCCTTTTGTTTCGCAACTCCTTCACTTCACGAGCTAGGATACGCATTGGCTCTTCTTCATAACTCATATCGGATTGAATGTCAACCTCGGAGGGATTAATTATGTGGGAGGGGTCAGATCTATAACGTCGAAGCATCGAAACATGAAAAACGTTGTGAATTCTTTCAAGTTCAGGAGGTAAAATCAATCTATATGCCACTGGACCAATTCTTTCGGATATTTCATACGGCCCAATGAACCTCGGACTCAATTTGCTCTTACGGCCAAATCTGAGTATCTTTTTCCAAGGTGAAACTTTAAGAAACACTTTATCTCCCACCTGATACTCAATGTCTTTTCGTTTCAAATCCGTGTACGACTTCTGACGATCTGTGGCTGCCTTCAGACTTTCACGGATTACCTTTACTTTCTGTTCGACATCTTTAATCAAATCAACTCCGAAAATTTTACTTTCTCCGAGCTCAGTCCAAAACAATGGTGTACGGCATTTACGACCGTACAAAGCCTCGTAAGGTGCCATCTTAATACTTGATTGAAAACTATTGTTGTAAGCGAATTCAATCAAAGGTAAATACCGTTCCCATGAACTACTGAACTCGAGGATGCAACATCTCAACATATCCTCAAGTATCTGAATTATCCGCTCGGATTGACCATCGGTTTGGGGGTGAAAAGCAGTGCTAAAATGCAGCTTGGTACCCAAAGCTTCTTGCAATTTCTTCCAAAATCGTGAGGTGAATCTCGGATCTCTATCCGACACGATAGAAACAGGTACCCCGTGTAATCTCACAATCTGAGAAACGTACAATTCAGCTAGTTCAAGATCATGGGTCGGATAATTTTTCTCATGTGGCTTTAAATGTCTCGACGCATAGGCCACCACTCGACCTTCTTGCATCAATACGTAGCCCAGCCCAAGTAGGGATGCGTCACTATAAATGACAAACTCTTTGCCTGATTCGGGTTGCACTAAAATTGGAGCTTCAGTCAAATAAGTTTTTAGTTGATCAAAACTTTTCTGACATTTCTCCGTCCATTCGAACTTAACATTCTTTTGAAGTAGCTTTGTCATTGGTGTGGCTATCATCGAGAAACCTTTGACAAATCGTCGGTAATAACCAGCGAGCCCCAGGAAGCTCCGAACTTTGGTAATATTTCTTGGAGGCTTCCAGTGAAGTATGGCTGAAATTTTGCTCGGGTCAACTCGAATACCCGATGCGGATACCACATGACCCAAGAACCTAACCTCTCTTAACCAGAACTCACACTTACTGAACTTAGCATATAACTGCTTGTCCCGCAAAATTTGCAACACTAGTCTCAGGTGCTCAGCATGTTCGGTCTCATCTCTTGAATAGACCAAGATGTCATCAATGAACACAACTACGAACCGATCCAAATATGGTCTGAAGATCCGATTCATCAAATCCATAAATACCGCAGGGGCATTAGTGAGCCCAAACGGCATCACTAAGAACTCGTAGTGACCATATCTCGTTCTGAAGGCAGTTTTGGGTATGTCCGAATCTCGAATTCGCAACTGATAATAGCCCGATCTCAAATCTATTTTTGAGAACACTGAGGCTCCCTTCAGTTGGTCGAACAAATCATCGATACGCGGTAACGGATATTTGTTCTTTATTGTCGCTTTATTCAGCTGACGATAGTCAATGCACAACCTCATGGTTCCGTCCTTCTTTTTCACGAACAATACTGGTGCACCCCAAGGTGAGAAACTTGGTCGAGCGAAACCCCTATCCGTCAATTCTTGCAACTGAGCTTTCAACTCTTTTAACTCGGTTGGTGCCATACGATACGGAGCTATCGAAATCGGCGTAGTCCCAGGTACAAGCTCAATACCAAACTCTATCTCCCGAACAGGTGGTAAACCCGGCAATTCTTCAGGAAAAACATCCGGGTATTCACAAACCACCGGCACAGATTCGGGTTTCTTTTCTAATTCTTTGTCATCAAGTACATACGCAAGGTATGCTTCGCACCCTTTTCTTACATATTTCTGGGCCAACATTGAGGATATTACAGCTGGCAACCCATCCAAGTCCATAGACTCAACTCGGATTACTTCGTTATTTGCGTACCTCAACTCAATAGTCTTGCTTTTGCAATTCACAACCGCATCATGCACGGTCAACCAATCCAACCCGAGAATAACATCAAATTCATCAAACGGCAAAAGCATCAAGTCCACCGGAAAACAGGAACCTCGGATCACTAGGGGACATTTCTTACACACTTTGTCGACAAGCACGTAACGACCCAAGGGATTTGACACCCGAATTACGAACTCAGTAGACTCAATAGGTAAAGTCTTACTGGATGCTAAGGTTTCACATATGTAAGAATGAGTAGAACCGGGGTCAATCAAAGCAATTACATTAGTATCAAAGAGAGTAAAAGTACCGGTAATAACATCAGGCGAAGAAGCATCCTCGCGGGCACGTATAGCATAAGCTCTAGCAGGCGCACGAGCCTCGGATCTGGTCGTAGCATCTCTAGATCCTCTCTGACCACCACTAGCATTGCCCGTATTTCTAGATGGTCTACCTCGAGCAGTGGTAGCACCCGGTTTCCCACTCTGATTTACATTCTGTTCAGACAACCTCGGGCAATCTTTAATGAAGTGGTCAACTGATCCACACTTGTAACAGGAGCGGTCATGGAATCTACAACTCCCCGAATGCCATTTACCGCAATATCGACATTCTGTTTTGTCTCGACGTTCATTCCCAACACTAGCGATCGAAGTGCCTCGGGTACCCACAGGGGGTCGATCACGATCTCGTCTAAAAAGGCCCGAAGTGCCTCTAGACCGGCCCACATCATCTCGAAATTTCTTCGATGCCTGTTGAAGAGACTTTCCCGAGGATCTTTTACGAAACTCCCCTGTTCCCACATCAACTTTTTGTTTTTCTTTTCTAAGCTCTTCGGCTTTACAAGCTCGCTCGACAAGTACTACGAACTCTCGTATTTCAAGAATGCTAACGAACATTTTTATATCTTCATTCAGCCCATCCTCGAAGCGTTTACACATGATAGCTCGGACGAAACACATTCCCGAGCGTATCTACTAAGTCTAACAAATTTTCGCTCGTAATCAGTAACTAACATAGAACCTTGCTTAAGCTCAAGAAATTCCTTCCGTTTTTGATCAACAAATCTCTGACTGATATACTTTTTCCGAAACTCAGTTTGGAAAAACTCCCAAGTTACTTGCTCTCGAGGCACAACAGAAGTCAGAGTACTCCACCAATAGTAGGCAGAATCGCGTAACAAGGAGATAGTACACTTTAGGCATTCATCAGGTGTACAAGATAGCTCATCGAGTACCCGGATAGTGTTATCCAACCAAAATTCAGCTTGCTCGGCATCATCGCTATCCGTAGCCTTAAATTCAGCAGCCCCATGTTTTCGGATTCTGTCAACTGGGGGCTTATTTGACCTTATTTGGTCAGTTACCGGAGGTATTGTAGGTGCGGGGGTGGTATTTGTCGGGAATGGAGGTTGTGGAACAGCCGTATTAGTTCGAATGTATTGGTTGAACCAATCATTCATCACGCTATAGAAAGCTTGTCTAGCTTCATCATTCGGATTACTAGCATTAGGTTGAGAGTCTGCCGGCGCTGTCCCTTGTGCGGGAGCAGGCGCTACACTCTCAAGATCATCAGCTACCGCTCGGTCGGGATCGGGATCCATTACTATAAATAAACACATTTGCAAATGTCAGAAATCACCACACTATCAAATAACCACATAAAATGGCATGTATAGCTAGACCCAACGCATTACGGTAGTCCTAGAATCGACTAAACCGTAGCTCTGATACCAATAAAATGTAACACCCCGAACCCGAGACCGTCGCCGGAGTCGAACCCGAGGTGTTAACAGACTTCAATCCACTTATTAAATTTTTTTTATTTTTTTTCCAGACAAGCTGCCAATCTACGTACTAGTCACTTTAAAAATCATATCTTGAGCTCTGGAACTCGAAATCCAGTTCCGTGAATTTTTCCTGAAACTAGACTCATATGCCCTTCTACATATTTTTTTCTAGAATTTTTGGTCGGGCTAATTAGTACAGTTTATTAGTCAAAGTCTCCCATGTTACTGGGGTCGACTACACTGACCTTTGCGCATTACGACCTGGATATCTCCCTGTACAAAGCTTCAATACTGATGTCGTTTGTTTCTATAGAAACTAGACTCAGAGAGGAATCCATACATATAAGGCATGACTTATAATTATCTCTGGACAATTTATAGTGAATTTTCAAAGTCGAAACAGGAGATCCAGAAACCGTTCTGGCCCTGTTTCACAAGAGCTTTAAGATCTCTTAATATACTGTTCATATGATTGTTTCGTTACTTTCATATGAAAATAGATTCATCAAGGTTCGATTACATAATTTATTCACTATTTAATTCCATTCTTACAAATTTTTGTGATTTTTCAAATCCACACCACTGCTGCTGTCAGCATCTGTTTTCAAGGTAAACTTTACCTATTTCGTGGTTACCATGGACCAACTAGGGTTTTGTCATACATAGGTCCACATATGATCATATTTAGCCATTCCAATGGCTGATCATTTGCCCAACACTTCCATTCCAAACCATATTCACATCATGAAACCATTATTACATACATAAACACAAATGGTCTAATGCCATACTCCACTTCTACAAGCCATTTTCGCATGGCTGTACACACATACATCACAAAAAGTGCTTAAAACAACAAGGGGTAGTCCTATACATGCCATATCCAGAGTTCAACTAAAAGAGTACCAAAAGAGCTTTGATAGTGTGGATGACTTCGACCTCGATGATCCCGAATCCGATAGCTAACGAACAATATCTATAAAACAGAGAGCCAAAGCAACGGGGTAAGCATTTTAAAGCTTAGTAAGTTTCAAGTAATGAAATCGGCTTTGACTAAAGTATTACATTCACATAGCTAAATGAATCACTTTATTAATTCACATTCTCATAATCATACTTACTTCACACTTCATCAACATATACACACACAAGGTATTAACCTATCTAAAAGTCGAAAGTTCGTTAGTCGATTGAACGAATACTATTAAAAACGAATCGACTTTTCCGATGCACACGCAAACATACCTTATCGTTTGGGTTTTTCGAGCGTATTAATTGAATGTATTACAACACAACGCGCTCACCTTCGAACTCAAGTTTCTTCGGAATTTAGCCGGATATAACCACAAGCACAAATGCCCTCGGGTCTTAGCCCGGATATATCAACTCGCACAAATGCCTTCGGGTCTTAGCCCGGATATATCAACTCGCACAAATGCCTTCGGGTCTTAGCCCGGATATATCAACTCGCACAAATGCTCATGCACATATATATCAACAATCATGACACATCCATATTTCACTTTCGTTACTAAGGCTCAAACACAAAGCATTTATTAAACCTTTCCAATTTCGGCTCAATAGCCACACACAAAGAGCATGATTTCAATTGGCTTTATAACATAGTCTCTATGCACATTTGACTATCCATCATAGGATGACTAATCATTTCAATATAATTCAAGTAGGGTCATTACTCGAAGACTTACCTCGGATGTTGTCGAACGACTTCAATGGCTATTCAATTACTTTTTCCTTCCCTTTATCGGATTTAGTTCCCCTTTGCTCTTGAGCTTAAGTTCAACAAATTTTAAAATAGTCATTAATCGACTATTCAAGTATTACTTTCAGAATAATATATATATTGATTCGACTTTCACACACATAGATTATAGTAAGCTTTATAAAAATCAATAAATAATTCATTAGCAAATTTTCATTAATGTTTACAACAAAATCACATATTCACTACGAGCTGTTTTCCCTGAGCAGCAGTCACTAAATTATTTATAACTGGAGCTACAAAACTCCAAATCACTTGCCGTTAATTTTCCCTGAATATAGACTCGTATATCTTCCATCCATAGAATTTTCAGAATTTTAGGCTTGGCCAATCAATACCATATTTTTCTTAAAGTTTCCCCTGTTTCACTGTTTGACTAATCTGACCACTCTTCACTACGAATCAAATTTCTCATTTTACAGAATTCAAAATGTGTTGTATTTGATTTCATTTGAAACTAGACTCATTAAGGAGTTTAAGCATATAAATTTTATCTTATAATCATTTTTTGTACAATTTATAATGATTTCCTAAAAATAGAACAGGGAATCTAGTAGTCATTTTGACTCAGCCCCACAATACTTCAAATATCTCAAGATCGGTAACTCTTTAGTTTTTATAGTTTCTTTTGTAAGAAAATAGACTCTTCAAGCTTTAATGACATAATTTACTCAGCTTTTAATTCAACTCCTACAAATTATGGCGATTTTCCAAAATCGCCTTACTGTTGCTGTCCCCAAGAAGATTATTACCAAATCAAACACTAACATTTGCATTTCACCTTAATAGCTTGCTTAGCAAACCTTAATTTAACATATAATTCACACATATCACATTCCAAGCATTCACTCTATTCTATCACTTAAGGTACAAACATTACTCAATAACTTCCTAATTCAAGTACACATTCGGCCTTGGTACATAATAAGGTAGTCGATTCCTTTCCCTTTAGCACCCATTGCTCACATATGATTATTTGTATAGCTCAAACACTCATCTATCTTTGCTCATCTAAATTTATCATGAAACAACAAAATTTACCATTGTCAAATACCATAGCCGAATGTCATTAAACCTAAACCACCATGAAAATTTTACTTATCACCTCATACCTTATTATCAAATTGAACTAATTATGCTTATAAAAATAATATCAAAACCGAAACCTTTTGATAATTAAGCCTCTAATTATTTATTACAATTACCCAAACGAAATTTTCTCACATTTAACACTTATATACCAATCAATTGTTGAAGACAAACAAAATCTCATTTCCTCCCTTGACAACCACAACCGAAAGCTCAAACCAACATCTAAAATTCCAAGTTTTCAAATGGGCTAATATGGAACTAGCTAATTGACTTAAACTAAACTTAAAATTTCAAAAACTAACAAAATTTTTACTAACCTTCTCAAGCTTCAAGTGACCGAATGTTTCCCTCCTATCTTCCTCTTTACAATCGGCCAAGAAGAACCAAGGATACAAGCTTTGTTTTCATTACCTTTCTTTTATTCTCTCTTTTATTTATTATAACTCCAATAACCCAATTTCTTATTAAAATATCAAATTCAACAAATATATTGCCCATCATCAATCCATCTTGGCCGGCCACTATAAGGGAATTGGGCAATTTGACATGCAAGTCCACCCTTGTGTTGACATGCACTAATAAGCCCTTTAAAATTAGCCTATCATATTTCACCATGTCTCATGTTGATCCCTATTTAATAATTCCTCATGCAATTGGCAAAATTAGGGAATGAAACTTCCACATATGCATGTACACACACATAATAAACATAGAATATAACAATTAATTATTTTTATAACTCGGTTTTGTGGTCCCGAAACCACTTCCCGACTAGGGTCACATTAGGGCTGTCACAGCTAGGGACTTTGGGTTATCATCGGTAAGTGTTGATTTTGAGTCTTTGAACCGCCTATGATTTTGGAGTTGTGATTAATCGTAAATTAAGGACTAATTGTGGTGTTAAATTGATCAATATTTAGGTTCTGGATTGCTCGGGGTTTCTTTAAAATCATTTCGATACTAGGTGTGTATTCAATAACACAGGAAATAAGATTCATCGAAAGCCAAAAAAGCATTCTTTCGATGCCACACGAGCGTGTGGTCGCCCGTGTGGTAGGTCGTGTGGAGGGACACGGCTGTGTGATCGACGAGCCAGGCTGTGGGCGTACGAAACGGCTGTGTAATGGACAGGTAAGCCGTGTGCAACACTCGAGCTAGACTGAATTGGGTTGTGTGGGCCACACCGATGTGTGGGTCCACATGGGCAGTCCACACAAATGTGTGGAATTCTGGGCCAGGCCGTGTGATCCACACGGCCAAGTCCAATTTGGGCCGTGTGGGCCACACGGGTGTGTAAACCCATGTTTCTGAAAAGTTTTCTAAGGTTGCACGGTTCGCCCAAGTCAATTGTGAACCTACTATAGGGCCGGTAAACATAACTTAGACCCCTAATTGTGTGAACTGTCTGTATGATATCTGAGCTAAGCATGCATGCTGATCTGAATGTATAGACTGTTAACTGCATAATAGCCTGACATCTCTTGTATGTTGCATTGTATCGGGGTGGGTTGATGATATTTATAGGAAGTGTTCTGATTGTGTGCCGCATTCCAGTACAGCATGGCATGTAAGGATGGGTGGTTGTTTTAAACCCCACATGGTATGTAGGGATGGTCGAAGATGGTGTGAGAGGCTTGTGGGTAGGATTCTGATTTTTGATTTCTGTTACCGCATACTGTATTTGAGATGGGCGAAGGCCTTAATGTATATCTGAGACTATATCTAATTGGGCCAAGTCCCAAACTGAATCTGTAATGGACTCGGGCCCAGACTGTATTTGACTGTATTCTGATATGTATCTGTATGCATGTTTTCTTTGGGGATTACACACTGAGTTTACGAAAACTCACCATTTTTCTGTTAATTGTACAAGTAATCTCCAGTCTTAGATTGATCAGTGCTGTAGAGGACTCGACTGTGACCACTAGTGTTTCGTACTGCTTTAATTTAGTTTTTGAGTTTACATTAATTTTTGGGTATTGCTGTGTAATTTTGGGACTTTGGACTGATTAGTTTTGAATTTTGGGTTTTAACTGCTTTACGATTTTATTATGGCTAGACGGTAAAACCTCAAATTTTGTTAAAAACAAAGGTTTCCCTCAACACGAATGGTTTTCCAAAAATAAACATTTCCAAAGCTTCCGCTAAAATGATATGATTTTAGACATAACAAAGAACATGCATTTTACTCTGAATTAAGATAAAGGTTAAATAATTAGAACAGTTTTAATTTGACAAATTTAGTTTAAAATCCCATTCCATGTGACATCGACAGATTCGACCATAATGTCTAGGCCGAGTTGGGGTGTTACATTTAGTTGTATCAGAGCCAGGTTGCAAAACTCAGCTATAGATTTTTTGTTTTTTTAAAAAGGTTTAGTTTCAAAGAACCGATTTAGAAATGATTTGACTGAATATGTGGTACACTGAGTCTCTGGCATTGATCCTGTAAGTGTTCTAAAACTTTGATAAGTCTTATCTAAAAAATACTATTAGTATACTATGAAAATACTATAGTTAGTGTGCTTTGAGACTGTAGGGAGAACTGATAGAGACTACGATTTCCAATAGCAAACTCTGAACTTTTAATACTGTTTTACATAAAATGTCTGCTAATAAATATCAAAATTGTAACTGATTCATAAAACTGTTAATGTAGATAAACTTCGACTCTACGATGAGTGGACTAGGTATCTGTGGACGGGGTACTAGAGGCTGTGGAAGGGGCCATAAAGGGGCTCGAGCTGAGTCTTTAGCATCTGACAGCATGCCTAATTTAGACACGAGTGAGACACTGGTTTCGCCTGCGACTGAGACTGGGTCTCAAAATCGTCTGGCTGGGGACAACGCATTGTCCCAAGCTATGTTGAGGATATTGGAGAGGGTCGCTGTGCCCAATGCTGGATGTAGGGGCTTAGGGTCAGTTACGGAACGACTCCGGTCCAATAGGGCTAAGCTATTTAGGGGTGTCATTGGAGTCGCCCTTAACGTGGCCGAGTACTCGATGGAGGCCACTGAAAGAATCATTGACGATTTGGATTGTGCCACCGAGCATAAACTGAAAGGTTCTGTTTCTTTCCTTTACGATGAAGCATATCAGTGGTGGTTGACCGTTAAGGAAGGGACTCAGCCAGATCGATTGACTTGGGATTTCTATAAGTCTGTATTTCAAGGAAAATATGTAGGAGCCAACTACATCGATGCTAGGAGGCATGAGTTCTTGAATCTCACATAAGGTGACAGATCAGTGGTCGAGTATGAGGTCGAGTTTCTGAGATTGAGCCGCTATGCGCGAGGTATGGTGGCGAGTGAATATGAGAGATGTGTCCGTTTCGAGGATGGTCTCAGGGATAGCCTAAGGGTATTGATAGATCTGCAGAGGGAGCGAGAGTTCTCGATTTTGGTGGAGAAAGTGAAGATTGTTGAAGAGGTAAAGCGCACAGAGCGACAAAACAGAGATAAAGAGAGGGGTGAGAACAAGAGGGATTCGGAGCCTTCGAGTTATGTGATGAGGCCTAAGAAAAAGGCCAAATCTGATAGGCCAATTAGAGTTGGGCCCCCTGTTGCACCTACTGGGATCTCACTTTGTGGGCATTGTGGTAGACGCCATATGGGCGAATGTTGGAGGACGATTGGGGCATGTTTAAGATGTGGGTCTACTGAGCACTGTGTTCGAGAGTGTCTGTTGAGGGTCGATCAAGTGCAAGCTCCGGAGTCTGGTACTGCGCAGCTGTAGAAAATAGTTCAGTAGCCACGTAGGGGACGTGGTCAGGCTAGGGTTGGTAACTGCATGGGCCGTGGACAGAGAGCACCGGACAGAGGTGCTAGACAGACTAAGGCGAAGCAGCCCGCTCTTGTTTATGATGCTCGTTGACAAGTTGACAAAGATGATCCAGACGTCATTATGGGTACGTTTTTAATTTATGATGTACCTTATCTGGTATTAATAGACATAGGTTCTACATATTCCTATATAGTTAGCACTGTGTCTGAAACTTTAAGGATTCCGGTTGAGAATATTTCTAGTGAAGTGACTGTTATGAGTCCTTTGAGCCAAACTATCTGAGTTAGCAAATTGTATAGAGACGTTCCACTAGAGGTCCAATGGACAATATTTTTGGCTGCTCTGATGGAGTTTTTGTTCGGGGAGTTCGATTTAATTTTGGGGATGGATTGGTTGGTCAAGCACCAAGTAAGTCTAGACTGTGTGACTAAGAGGATCATTTTGAGAATCGAGGAGGACGACGAGGTAGTTGTGATTGGGGAACACCGGGATTTTTTGACTAATGTGATTTCTGCATTGGTGGGAGAAAAATTGGTCCAGAAAAAATGTGAGGCATATTTGGCCTATGTGAGTGTTTCTGATTCCGGGGATTCTTTTGTAAAGGACATTAGAACTATCAAGGATTTTTCAGATGTCTTTCTTAAGGAGCTACTAGGTTTGCCTCTGAGTCAAGAAGTGGAATTTTGGATGTCTTTCTTGAGGAGCTACCAGGTTTGCCTCAGATGTCTTTCTATATGTTTCTGTTTGAGTGCCTCCGAATGGCACTGGCTCAAATTCAGGAATTGTTGGATCATGGGTTCATTCGTCCTAGTGTCTTTGTGGGGAGCACATGTATTGTTTGTGAAAAAGAAAGATGGGAAAATGAGGATGTGTATCGACTACCATCAGCTGAACAAGCTAACAATTAAGAGTTAGTACCCACTTCTGAGGATTGATGATTTATTCGACCAGTTTAGAGGGGATTTTCTATTTTCCAAGATTGATCTACGTTCAAGTTATCATAAATTGAGGGTGAAGGAGACGGATGTGCATAAGACGACATTTAAGACTCGATATGGACACTATGAGTTCCTAGTTATGCCCTTTGGTTTAACTAATGCACCAACGGCATTTATGGACTTGATGAACCAAGTGTTCCAGCCCTATCTGGATCAATTTGTGGTGGTGTTCATCGACGATATCTTGGTGTATTCTAAGACCGAAGACGAGCACGATGAGCATCTTAGAGTGCTACTACAAACTCTTCATGAGAATCAGCTGTAGACGAAGTTCAGCAAGTGTGAGTTCTGGCTTTGAGAAGTAACATTTTTGGGACATGTATTTGCTGCTGAGGGGATATGAGTCGATTCTCGTAAGATTGAGATGGTGTTGGATTGGAAACGGCCAAAGAATGTGTTTGAGATCCACAACTTTCTGAGGTTAGCAAGTTACTATCGGCGCTTTGTAGAAGGGTTCTCCTTGATCGCAGCTCCGTTGACTAAGCTTCTGCGTAAGGGAGTTCCTTTTGTATAGACTGATGTACAGCAAGAGAGCTTTGAGAAGCTCAAGATTGTTCTGAATCAGGCTCCTGTTCTGATACAGCCTGAGCCTGGTAAAGACTTTGTGCTACATAGTGATGCATCATACATCGGTTTGGGTTGTGTGTTGATGCAGGATAGTAAGGTGGTAGCATATGCATCTTGTCAGCTGAAAACTCATGAAGCAAACTATCTGACTCATGATTTGGAATTGCCTGTCGTAGTTTTTTCTTTGAAAATCTAGAGGCACTATTTATAGGGTGAGAAGTGTATTATCTACACTGATCATAAGAGCCTCAAGTATCTCTTCACTCAGAAGGAGTTGAATCTTAGGCAGCGTAGATGGGTGGTGCTGCTTAAGGATTACGATTGTACCATTGAGTACCATCCTGGCAAAGCCAATGTGGTTGCTGACACGTTGAGCCGTAGGGCCACGACTGAGCTAAGAGCAATGTTTGCTCGACTTAGCCTTTTTGATGATGGAAGTTTGTTGGCGGAACTTTAGGTTAAACCGACATGGATGGAACAGATTCGAGGTAAGCAGTTGGTGGAGAAGTCCCTTGAGTTGCATTTTCGTCAGGTTGAAAATGGTGGTTTGCTGATTTTGGGGTAAACAGTGATGGGGTACTTTGTTTTCACGGTCAGATTTGTGTCACGAATGATGAGGATTTAAGACATTCGATTTTGAGGGCGGTGCATAGTAGTCCCTATGCTATGCATCCAGGCAAAAATAAGATGTATAGAGATCTTCAAGAGTTATATTGGCGGCCAGGGTTGAAGCGTGAGGTTACCAATTTCGTTGCTCGTTGTTTGACTTGTCAGCGAGTTAAGGCTGAAAATCAGGTACCTTTCAATTTGCTGTAGCCGGTTAAGATCCCGTTGTGGAAATGGAAGTGAGTAACGATGGACTTCGTTAGTGGATTACCTCTAACACCCACTAAGAAGGATTCTGTCTGTGTCATCATGGATCGGTTGACCAAGTCTGCTCACTTCATCCCAGTTAGGATAGACTTTTCTCCTTAGAAATTGGCTAAGCTCTACATATTGAAAATAGTGAGATTGCATAGGGTACCTAGCTCGATCATTTCCGATAGGGATCCTCGCTTCATGTCTCAGTTCTAGAAAAAGCTTCATGAGGCTCTGGGTTCAAGGTTGGACTTCAGTATTGCTTTCCATCCTCAGACAAATGGTCAATCTGAGAGGGTGATTCAGATACTGGAAGATATGTTGAGGACCTGTGTTATTGACATCCGAGGCACTTGGGAGGAGCATCTGCCATTAGCGGAGTGTGCTTATAATAACAGTTACCAATCTAGCATCCAGAAGGCACCTTACGAGGCTCTATATGGTCGTAAGTGTCGCACTCCTGTATGTTGGACTTAGTTGGGTGAACGACATGTTCTGGGTCCTGAATTGGTTTCTAAGACATAGGATAAGGTTAGGCTGATTCGAGATTGTCTGAAAGCTGCTTCTGATAGGCAGAAGTCTTATGTAGATCTTAAAAGGAAGGATATTGAGTATTTTGTAGGGGATTTTGTATTTCTCAAAGTCTCGCCATGGAAGAAGGTTCTAAGGTTTGACCGTAAGGGCAAGTTGAGCCCAAGGTTTATTGGGCCTTACCGAATTCTGAGACATGTGGGACCTATCACTTATTAGATAGAGCTACCCCCAGAGTTGGAACGCATTCATGATGTAACACCTCTCGCCCATATCCGATGCCGGGACAGGGTTCGAGGTGTTACCTGACTTAAACTCAATCAATCACACAAAAACCGGACCGTAAAATTTTAATCAATTTAAAACTTTTCATTTCACATACATTTTGTCCCTTAAAAGGGCTCGCGAGGCTCAAAACATGCATTAGAGGCGGTTCGGGAATAAACCGAGAACTTAAGAAAAACTTGAAAAATTTCATGCTTTAAGGCTCCACACACCCGTGTGGATATAAACCGTGTAGTCACACACGCCCGTGTGGCTTGGGACACGCCCTTGCCCTTAGCTCATGTGCAACACTGACTTTAAAACAAGGCCATGACATACGCTCATGGGGGCAGACACACGGTCTAGACACATGCCCATGTGTCTACCAGTTTGGACAATTGCTAGGCTATTTTCCAAGCCATTTTTCACCCTCACAACATATGCACACATACTTATCCAGTAACATACAACATGACACAAATGAGCTCTTAAACATCTACAAACATGTTATGCTCATGTCAATTTCTTAAGCAATAAATATCATAAAATTTACTCACATCATTACCACATACTTGTCATAACTATCATTACGTCACAAACCTCATGTCCATCACTAAGCATGCATAATCATATCCACAAACCATTCATGAGGCATTATTAACTATTTACAAATCACTTAATCTTGCATCAGTTACTAACTCATCAATGAATCTCAATTCAATCTCTCGGCATACATGTTGTAAGCCACATCACAAAAGATAATAACATACATGCATAAGAATAATCAAATAGGCCCAAAACGTCATTAGCTGACATAGGCCAATTTACATGACTACATATTACCTTAATAACAAGCCAATGCCTTTGGCTAAATCATAATATCACATACTTTACATTAAAATCCTATACATGCCATAGACTCAAAACACTAGGATTTACTTACGCTGATAGCGTTAACACGACAGTGTGATAATATCTCAACGGCCTCCAACCCAAGCTAACCTGGCAACCCTAGGGAACATGGGAAAGAAAGGGGGTAAGCTTTACGCTTAGTAAGTCCATATGACAATAATAAGCAACTCCTTAACATGTTTTATCAATGTTTACAACATATTCTCAAGTTCACGACAAGTTGACTTCTTGAGCAGCAGTCACTAAATTATTTATATATGGAGCTACGAAACTCCAAATTAAGTTCTGTTAATTTTAATTGAAATTAGATTCATGTAAATTTCTACCATAAAAATTTACAAAATTTTTGGTTCATCCAATTAGTACATTTTATTCCTAAAAGTTACCCCTGATTCACTGTCTGACAGTTCAGACCCTTCTAAACTAAAGTTCAATTATCTCATAGCACATGAGTCAAATAATGTTCTCGTCTATTTCTATTGAAACTAGACTCATTAAGGATTATAATAATATGAATAATAACTCATAAATATTTTTTTTAAAATTTATAATGATTTTCTCAAATCAAAAAAGGGGATCTCGAAGTCATTCTGACTCTATCCCATGCAACTTCAAATATCTCATTATAGGAAATTCTTTTGTTTACACGGTTCTTTTATAAGAAACTAGACTCAATAAGATTTATTTCCATATTTTATTTAGCTTCTAACTCATTTTCCATTATTTTTAGTGTATTTTCAAAGTTACACTACTGCAATAACTCAAATCTGTCAAGGCTAAGTTACTCATTCATGATCATTGTTCACAAAATTAATTCCACATCATTTCATCCATCATGGTAAGAACACATATTTATGCATCATAGATCATTCCCATACCAAGGAATTCTCATAGGCTTAGTGTACATACCTACACAACTCGTAACATAACTCAAGTGCATACTCACCAATGACTTACCTCATTGGGACCATCATCAACTCTTTCCTCAGATTACCCATTGAACACTCGGAATCCTAATTGGATACTCGGAAAAACCTTTGCACATAAGTGTATCAATTGTAGCTAAAGCTACCTCATATCTCATGACATTTAAATGCTCACTCTCGAGCTAGTCATCTGGACTCATAATTCCTAGTGACATGTCACTCGTATCCTATTCTATTCATAAGGTTCAAACGGGATTTTTCCTCGCCTATTAAGGCTTTGTCTTATCATATTTCTATTAATCACATACACTTAATATTTGTACAATTCATGTAATGATAACATTTAAATACATGTATAGCATGGTATTGTGTACATACGAACTTACCTCGATACGACAAAGGTGAAAAAGACGTAATCATCCCTTAATTGATTTCTTTCCATTCTAGGTCCAAATCTCGATTTTCATCATCTATAACATCACATTAACTTATTAAAACAATGTACTAATCAAATTAGTCCATTGACAGACTTGGGCAATTTTTACAATTTTGCCCCTATATTTTGCCAAAATTACCAAATTACCCCTAGGCTCGAAAAATGATTTTTATTCAATTTGTTTACTCTTTAAGACTAGATGAACCATTTTTATAACTATAGCAACTCACAATATCAACTATTTCATACACTTACATTTATTATACTATTTTGCAAAATATTCCCTTTTTAGGAGTTTTCATGCAATCTTCCTTCACAAAAAGTGTTTATAACACTACCAAGATTCATTTTCTTCCATAAAAACTCAGCAAACAACACATATGCTTTCATGGCAAAACCCTAGACTCTTAATCATTTTTCAAAATAGTCTTCTCTTATGAAAGCTCATGCTTTAGGGGTTCCAAAAATATAAAAATCTTCAAGAAAAAGCATTAAAATCACTTACTATAAAGGGAGTTTCTTTGCTGAAAGTTTCTAGATTCTAAACCCTCTCTTTGCTGCCATTTTCAGTGGAGACAAGATGAAGAAAAGATGATAAATTTCTTTTCTTTATTTTATTCTATTTTTAGTCAAATTAGTCACCTAAAATTCACAAATTTTGGCTTTTTTGACCAATTTGTCTCCCTTGGCCGGCCATCACACTTTAATTGGTGTAATTTTACTTTAAATACCCCCACTTTAAGATACAAAGAAATTTAACACCTTTAGGCATCAAAATACAACTTTTACCTTTTACGCGATTTAGTCCTTTTTTGAAATTGGACTAGAAATCCTAAAATTAACTTACCAAAATTTACATGCACTTATAAAATTATATTATAACACATAAAATAACATCAAAATAATTTTATTTGGCCTCGGAATAGTGGTTTCGAAACCACTGTTCCGACTAGGCCCAAAATCAGGCTGTTACACATGATGTATTCCACGTCTCTATGTTGAAGCACTACCGCTGTGATCCTACACACATTGTTCCTATTGAGGAGATTGAGGTTAGGCCATACTTGACCTTTGAGGAGGAGCTAGTTCAAATTCTGGATCGTGACGTAAAGGTTCTGAGGGGAAAATCTATTCCCCAGGTAAAGGTTTTGTGACTAAATCATAGCTCTGAGGAGGCCACGTGGGAACCTGAGGATTCAATGCATCAGTAGTATCCTCAGCTATTCTAATCAAGTAAATTTCGAAGATGAAATTTTCTTTTAGGGGGTAGAGTTGTAACAGCCCAAATTTTTAATTTTGGCATTTGTGAATTTTGATACAAATCTGTATCTGCTTTAGTGGTTAAGTGTTCTGGGAGTGTTTGAGGGGTCTCAAGTTCAAGCCATGTCTTTGGAAAAAATTTTTTTTTCTTTTAAATCAAAGCCCTACTTTGGTTAGTAGGCTTTTAAGTAATTGTTTGTAAATACTTAACAGAATGGGTCTGCTGGTCTGGTGAATAAGTAGAGTGTTAACAGGCTGGAGGTCCTGTGTTTGATTCTTTGCATGGGAAAAGGAGTTTATTTTTGCTCGATGGTGTCTAAGAGTTTGAGTTTCAGTAGACAACTGAGTAGTGGATATGTGGGAGTTGAGGGAAAAGTGGGAGGTTATTAGAAAATCTAACTTGGAACTCTATTCAGTTATTTCCTCTTTCCCCAATTCTAACATTTTGCCTATACCTTTTTCCCTCTGCCGAATCTTCATTTTTCTCTCCCTCTCTTTCTTTTTCGAATTCTGTAATCAAAATCATCTCCTTTTTGTGCCACGTTTCATCATGTGTGTTCAGTAAGTAACGGTTTTGCCTATTGTCGATTGTTTCTAGGTTAGTTTCTAAAAAGATGGTTTTCGTACTTTTGGTTTAGGCGAATGGCAGTAATCATTTTGTGTTGTTGCTGAGATTAGAGCGTTAGGGACTTTAGGTTATCGTCGGTAAGTGTTGATTTTGAGTTTTTAAACTGCCTTCGATTTTGGGGTCATGATTAATCGTAAATTAAGGACTAATTGTAATGTTGAATTGATCAGTATTTAGGTTCTGGACTGCTCAGGGTTACTTTAGGATCGTTTCAATACCAGAGGTGTACTCGATAATGCAGAAAATTAGATTCAGCGAAAGTTGAAAAAGTGTTCTGTAGACGCCACACAGGTGTGTGGTCGCCCGTGTGGTAGGCTGTGTGGAGGGACACGGCCATGTGATCGACGAGCTAGGACGTGTGCGCATGACACGGCCTTATGATGGCCAAGTAGGCCATGTGCGACACATAGGCTAGAATAAATTGAGTCGTGTGGGCCACACGAGTATGTGGGTCTGCATGGGTAGTCCACACTGACATGTGGGATTCTCGGTCTGGCCGTAGGATCCACATGGCCAAGGCTAATTTGGGCTGTATGGGCCCACACGTGTAGGCCACATGGGCGTGTGAGCCTATGTTTCTAAGAAGTTTCCTAAGGCTGCATGGGTCGCCCAACTCGACTATGAACCTAGTATACGGTTGGTAAGCATTACTTAAACCCATAATTGTGTGAACTATCTGTATGATATCTGAATTGAGCATGTATGCTGATCTGAATGTATGGACTATTAATTGCATAATAGCTTGACATATCTTGTATGTTGCATTACATCGGGGTGGGTTGATGATATTTGGAAGAAGTGTTCTGAAAGGCTCTTAAGCCGGTTATATGGTAGCTCAGCTGCAAATTTCTGATTGTGTGCCACATTTTAGTACAGCATGGTATGTAGGGATGGGTGGGAGTTTTAAACGCCACATGGTGTGTAGGGATGGTCAGAGATGGTGTGTAGAGGTTGGTGGGTAGGATTCTGATTTTTTATTCCTGTTATCACATACAATATCTGAGATGGGTTGAGGCCCTAATTTATATCTAAGATTGTATCTAATTGGGCTAAGGCCCAAACTGAATCTATAATGGGCTCATGCCCAGACTGTATTTGACTGTATTCTGATGTGTATCTGTATGCATGTTTTCTGTAGGGATTACACACTGAGTTTATGAAAACTCACCCTTTTTCTATTAATCTGTACAAGTAATCCCCAGTATTAGACGGATCAGTGCGACGGAGGACTCGAGGTGACCACCACTGTTTCGTACTGCTTTAATTCAGTTTTTGAATTTACATTAATTTTTGGGTATTGCTGTGTAATTTTAGGACTTTGGACTGATTGGTTTTGAATTTTGAGTTTTAACTGCTTTACAATTTTATTACAGCTAGATGGTAAAAACTTAAATTTTGTTAAAAAAAAGGTTTCGCTAAAAGGATACGATTTTAGACATAACAAAGAACATGCATTTTACTTTGAATTAAGATAAAGGTTAAATAACTGGAACGGTTTTAATTTGACAAACTAGGTTTCAAATCCCATTCCATATGACATCGATAGATTCGGCCATAATGTCTAGGCTGGGTTTGGGGTATTACAGGAAAACCAAATGTATTTTTAGTAACAGCCAGTACAGGAACACAACCTCTAAAAACCTAAAATTTGTATAACCGTACTTCCTTGATCGGACCAAGAATCATAATCGTAACAGATGTAATTACTTTCGACCAATGAATATCCTTTACAAATGAACCATATATGATAAATAATGAAATCCAAGATGTGAAGTTATATTGAATTTCCTAGAATACAACCTGTATTGAATGATACAGAGCTCGATGATATCCCAAAGAAAATCCAAAAGAAGAATATCGCCCATGTGCACTGGAAACAATTGTGATAGAGACAATGTAAATTGCATATATGTAATTTAGACTATCAACCAGTAGAAGTAGAAAATAGCATCATATGAGTCTTATCATGAAGAATTCTATTGAATATAATGGATTAGAAAACCAAAGAAAGATAGAGTAATATCGATCATCAATCAACCAGACTAACAATAATTCCACCTAATATTATGATCAGCTAGTCTTTTTATATGATAAGAATCAGATCTGAAATTGAACAATTATATATATCTCTGAGAATAAATGAACATATAGAATACCCAAAGGAGATGCTATAAAATACTCAACTATAACATCTTCATTAAAATATCTTTGCAATTCAAACATTATTCCATTGACATCTACTATCATAAATAATGCCACATTATCCCATTCACTAAAGAAATCAATTCAGAATGAATCCCGGTTAACTCGTTCTTTAGATACCATAATTGAATAAATCGATTAGTAAAGATTAACTTCTTCTTTAACAGCAACATTGCGTAATCTGAATGATCTTCTGAAAATCTGATATCTCTTCTAAAACTGTAACAGCACGTTTTTAGTCGAATTGAAACAGTGGTTTCGAGACCACAAATATAAGTTCAAAATATTTATTTTATTATTATTTTAATGTTTGCAATATGATATTATGTTGGTGTGAAAATTTCATTAAGAAATTTTATCATTTGATTGGTCAATTTGATAAAAAGGACTAAATCGCTTAAAGTGTAAAACTTGAGTTCTAATAGCTAAAGGTATGTAATAGCTATATAACCTTAAAGTTAAGGTCCTTATGTTGTAATTAGACCATTAATAGTATGATTGGACATATATGGACATATATTAAGGTGTTTTGATTGTTTTTAATTAAGGCTAAAAAGGTAAATTAGTTAATAAATGAGAATTTAATAAAACAAAAACCATATTCATCTTTATCTATTCATCTTCAACCGACAACAACAAGGAAGGAAGCCATTTTTTTCCATTTTAAGGTTTGGCCACATGCAAGCTTGATTATCAAGAAAAACAGAATTTGGAATTGGATCGGGGAAAAGAGAAAGTACTCGACTAATCGACTTATTTCGTTGTTTTCACATTCGAGGTAAGTTCATATGTGATAAATTTCAATAAAAATGTATTTCATATGCTTTGACATTGCATAAATTGTGAATATGAGACTGTGGATATGAACTATAGTGATTTGACAATGATTCGACATTTGAAATCCCGGTTGAACCTTAGGTATAGTTTAGGATGCTAGTGACATGTCATTAGGGGATAACATTGAGTTGGCTTCGGACCATGATATAGCATTTCGGGTGTGAGTTATATTGATTTGGCTTCGTGCCATGCATATCAGTTGATTTGGCTTCGGGCCATGATATTAGTATTTCAAAGATAAGTTACCTTGATTTGGCTTGGGGCCATGGTATTGGTACTTATCGTGTGAAAACCTTGAGTATCCGAATTTTATTCCAAATGGTTCAACGGGTATACAAAAGAGGTAGATAAGTATGATATTGATGTTAAATGGTACAGGTACGCACATGAATTATAAGTTTCAAATCGAAGAAACTTGTGAAGGTAGTGTGTAATCTCACAACTGAGAATTGGAAAGGTTTATTAGCTAATGTAAGATACATATTGTTGTATTCAAATTATTGAGTTATATTTATGTAATTACATTAAGTTTATTTCTTACAAGCTTACTAAGCTTTATAGCTTACATCTTTTATTTTTCCTGTGTTTTATAGTGAGTTCAAAGCTAGCTCGGACTCAGGGATTGTCGGAGACATCATCACACTATCCATCTATCAATTTGGTACTTTTGAGCTTATGTTTTGAGTATATGGCATGTATAGGGACTTTGGTCATTTTGGTTATACTTGGTAATGTGTTGTGCCATTTGAAATGACTTATAAATACTTATGTTTTGGCTTGTATATATATATAGCCATGTGGATTGGCTTAATTTAGTTGGTTTGAATATGTATATAAATGTATGTATGTATGTAGTTTATGTTATGAACTTGAGGTTGGCTTTGAAATGTTTGTGGATAGTAGATATTGTGGTAGTCAAAAGATGGAAATTGAAAAGATATTTGCTTGTGAAAATAAGCATAAAGATGCATGTTTAGAAATGCTTACATTGTTGAATTGTATAAGTGAAGTTTAGTATGAATTGAATGGTATATTGTGGTATTGATATATTTTTGAATTGGTTGGTGTTTGAAATGGTATAAATGATGTTTGATTGAGAGTAGTTAAATGCCTATATGTGCCATGTTGTGTGCCAATTGGGTTTAATGTAGGTGAGCACAAGAATGGGTGGCAAAATGGCTTGGTAAATAGCCTATTCTTGTCTATATGTCCATTGGTGTTTAAATTAAAATCAAGTTAGTATGCTCCACACGGCCTCACACACGAGCGTATGACTTGACTGTGTGGCATAAGTTAGTATACCCTATAGGTTTGGCACGGCCAAGCACATGGCCGAGGACACAAGCATGTGTGTTGGCCGTGTGACCCAAGTCAGAGAGTTACAAAGGGTCGGACATAGGCTGGGACATGGCCATGTGCTCCTATTTCGAATGTCCACACGATTTGTGACACGGGCGTGTCTAGTGGCCGTGTGAGACACATGGCCTGGCCACATGAGTGTATGTCCCCTATTTTTTAGAAAATATTCTAATAATTCAAAAAGTTTCCAAATTTATTGGTTTAGTCCCGAACCACTCTCAATGCATGTTTAGAGCCTCGTAGGCTTAAATTAGGGACAAATTAGTTGAGATTGAATGATGAATGCTTGAATTGTGAAAAGGTATGCTAAGTGGATGTTTAATCGTTTTATAAGTCTGTTAACACTTTGTAACCCTGTTCCGGCGTTGAATATGGGTGAGGGGTGTTACAAAAATCGTATTCACTTGTTAACCCATTTTCAGCTCTAACCACCTTACTAATCATTGAGCCACCGAACTCTTTGGTTTTACACTTGTGAACTTAATCAATATAAATCTTGTGAATTTCATTGTATAAGACATACAGGTAAGGGGGTAAAGGTCGTAAAGCCTGAAATTGTTTACTCTCATATATACACATATAACATAACATTCATCATCAACATAATATTATGAACTTTTATTCTTACTTTTATAAGTTCTAACTCATTATAATCAATATTTTTACTCAGATACTTGAGTATAGCTTTCAACATTATCAGAATTAGCTCAGTTGCAAAGCATCTCTGTCTAAAATGAAACAATTCGGGAGATATCACAGTATCACAGGTTATATAATGGCATGTATTTCTAGACTTCGCGCATAGTACATTTTGCCAGAAAACTGAATAAGATGCAGCTCTGATACCAATAAAATATAACACCCGTATCCCGTATCCATCGTTAGAATAGGCTTATAGAGCATTACCAGGGTTTACATTTTAGGACTACAAAATATTTTAGAACATTTAATTCATATCATCAATCACAACAAAACCAATCAATAACATACATATTGTCCCTTACATGAGCCCTTGAGGCCCAAAAAACACATTAGAAACTAATCGAGACTAAAATAGAAACATATAGAAATTTCAGAGAAAAGATGAAAATTTACAAACTGCAGGGGTCATACGGCTGAGTGACTCACACTGCCAAGAGACACATCCGTGTCTTAGGCCGTGTACGCATTGCCCGTGTCCATGCCCATGTAACTCACTGTAACACCCCTTACCCGTGTTTGACGCTGGAACAGGATACGAGGCATTACCGTACTTAATCACTAATCATCGTATAAAAACCGATTCATAATTAATAACATAATGAAGACTATCTACATTAAATGACTTTATACAATAAGGACCTTCAAATAACATAGGTCAGTATTTTAAGCTAATTCCTAGCAACTTAATAACAATTAAACGAGTCTCCATACGTGCCAAAGACTTCAAATACTTTAAAACCTTAATATATCGATCAATAGTTTGATAGTGTGGTTTAACCTCTGGTGACCTCCAACTCGAGCTAACATCAGCGACACTATAGGAAAAAGGAAAGGAAGGAGTAAGCATTATAGCTTAGTAAGTAATTATGTAAATATTAATAAACAATACATTATCATACTTTAAACAAAGTCACAATATGTTCCCGGAATATTACCATAAAAAACACACATACTTTCACTATTACAATCATAAACAGGTTCAAAATAAGTTGTCTAGCAGGGTACCAGCAACTAAATTATTTATTTAAGGAGCTACAGAACTCCAAATTGCAAACCGTTAATTTTCCTTGAAACTAGTTTCACATATATTCTTCACTACGAACCAATTTTATCCTCGCACAGAATTCAAAGGATGTTCTCATTAAGGATTTCAAGCATATAAATTATATCCCCTAATTATTTTTGTACAATTTTTAATGATTTTTCCAAGTCAGAAGAGGGGATCACGTAGTCATTCTAAACCAGTCTCTCAAAAACTTAAATATCTCATAATATAGAATTCTTTTGGTTTCCCTTTTTCTGTTATATGAAAATAGACTCATTAAGCTCTAATTTGATATCTCATTCAGTCTTTGATTCAATTTATACTATTTTTGGTAAATTTTTAGATTCACGTCACTGCAACTATCCAGAACAGTTTTATTGTCAATTTTGATCTTTCACACTTCAATTGTATTCATCACTTTCCCATAACAATCTTTCCAATTTCCAATGACATATCGAGCATATTGCTCATAAGTTACACACATATATACTTACACTTATCATCACAAAGTCATACACAATTTCATTTAATTAATTTCCCAGTTGAACGCTTCGAAATAATAACAGATATGCAATGGTATCGCACACAGCCCACCTTTAAAATCGAAGCTCTCTTGTACACATAGTGGCCTTCACTTAGCACCAATCATGTAACCTAGCTTGATTGTACACATAATTTTGGCTCTCTTGTACACATGTTGAACACTTAGTACAACCCATGTGACCTAGCCAGTTTATCTTGTAGCTCTTTTGCCTACATGGTGCCCTTCACTTGGAACCACACATGCGACCTAGCTACATATATCCCGTAGCTCTCTTGTCTACATGGTGTACACATAGTATCACCCATGCGACCTAGCTACATCATAATGTCTCGTAGCTCTCTTGTACACATGATGTGCACTCAGCACCATACATGTGACCTAGCTACATACCATCTGTATCATCCAATCTTTCCGAAGGTTCAACCAGGATTTCTCTTTCTTTCTAATACTTGATTCCATACTTTCAATAGTCAATTATGATTCAAAAATCATCTACAATACATAAAATATGCTGAAATACAAAAACATAATAAAGATAATGTATTATTTACGTACAAACTTACATACTTTCTCATTTCCATGTCGAATTAATATTGAACATTTAAATCATCATAATTATACTTACTTTCAACACCTCGGCAATCATAGTAAATATATCAATTTTACATTGAAACATGCATAAATTAATGCTTATTATACTTATGAACTTACCTCGATACTAAAACGGCCATTTTACCAACTTTCTCGATTTTCGATTTTTCTCCCATTCTAGATTCAAATCTTGTTTTCTGGGATTATTGAGCTTGGAAAGCTTGAAAACCCTAGCCATGGCTTCCCCCATGCTAATTTCGGCCTCCATGAAAAAGATGAGTCAATTTTGACTTTATTTTCCCTTTTTATTTCTTTTAATTACAAATTGACTAAAATGCCCTTAAGGCCTTTCTTTAAAATTTTGTCCTATTCATGCCCATTTTTGTCCAAACGAAATATAATGGTCTAATTACCATTTAAGGACCTCCTCTTTAAACACCCATTTGAATCAAGTACTTATGAATTAGAACACATATTTTGCAACTTTTGCAATTTAGTCCTAAAAGTCCAATTAAGCACTTTATTAGTAAAATTACTTAACGATATCTTTACACAATATTTTAATCAATAAATAAACCTTAAAACTTAATTGAAATAAATTTTTTGACTTCGAATTCATGGTTCTAAAACCATCATTCCGTTTAGACCCTAAATTGGGCTGTTACAGCAACTTCTACAAATAAGCCCTAATAGGCAAATTAAACATGCAATCTATAAAATTTCTTATCAATACTCTAACACATGCATCTAATCACTCGGTAAATCATAAAAATTAATCGAAATAAACTTTTCTATCTCAAATTTGTGGTTTCGCAACCACTATTCCATTTAGGCCCTATTTCGAGATGTTACACTCACTGACTTGGGTCACATGGCCAAACCACACACCCATGTGCTAGGCTGTGTACCATTCGAAATAACCTCAGACACCTGAATGTCAGGCCGTGTAAAACCTGACTTGCAACCTTTTGAAAACTACAAAAGATACACGACCGTGCTACCTGGCCGTGTGCCCACACGGCTGAGACACACGTCTGTGTCTCTGCCCGTGTGGAAGAAGATAGGTCATTTTACAAGCCATTTTTCTCAC
This sequence comes from Gossypium hirsutum, assembly GCF_007990345.1. Classification (NCBI taxonomy): domain Eukaryota; kingdom Viridiplantae; phylum Streptophyta; class Magnoliopsida; order Malvales; family Malvaceae; genus Gossypium; species Gossypium hirsutum. Next base: position 37,441,361 of record NC_053431.1, on the reverse strand, counting down.
CCTTTTCAACATGTACCTATAATCCTTTTTGCACATATACTTAAGCCCTCAAAAGGCACTAGAATCATGCATAATCTATCTTTATACATATAGTATAACCATACTCAACCAAAATGCACATAGGCATCTCAAATAACAATTTATAAACATCTATCACCAAGTACTCCATTTAGTCAAAATAAACAACAAACTTCCAATTTAATTTGCATCTATACATGCCATAAATCTTACTTACCAAAACACAAACCATTTCGTACCAAAATGCCATTCTTTAACTAATATCAATTAACTAAATACTTATACATAATAAGGTACCAAATCACCACATATACCACATGCATATTCAACTACCATTTCATCTTTTATCATTCAAATAAACAAGCCAAACATTAACCATAATAAGGCTACTCATATACATGCCAAACTTTGCCATTATACCATCAATATAAAATGGCCATTTCGACATTCAAAAACATAGACCAATATTAATCAGAATACCTATACATGCCATTATAACCAAAATCAAGAGCAATCATATACCGATACCACACGATTCATGAAACCAAATTCAACAACTCACAAAGTGAGTAAATCCACACCATCACTTATACATATTATCCCTAGCATAGTAGGATTTTAGATAACTTTATACTCTTCAAAATTTCTTTATTATCATTTGCATGTCATTACTGTCCACATCCGTTCCACATGCATAACACACAAGTCATAAGCATATTATTTAACCATAGCCACAAGCTAGTGCATTTAAACATATCATTTTTCGAATTAATCACATGATAAGCCATTTCATAAGAAATTGCATAATTTAGACCTTACCAATCTTTCATGAGCAAAAACATATTTTCATTTGAACACTTACCATTTCAGTGCAACTTATAAGTAAACAGAATACCATTCAACCAACAGCTTGACACTTACCTAAGCATCAAAGAACAACACATGTTAGCTTACTTGAATATATTTCATATAAATTCAACATTTGATAACCATATTTTCTCAGCATGTCACACCTGAGTTTATTACTCGTCTCCACTTACATAATTTCTATGTATCAACATATCAAAGATATTTATATATGTACATGTCATTATACATATCATTCTATTATCGTTTCTTTATATATATATCATCCATTTCAATATATCAATATATCATGTATCATCATTTCCATATATTTCATGTATATACCTATAGTAGTTCGTATCAAACTCATATTGTATCATAACAACACATTTCCCGTTGAACCTCTTAGAATAATATCAGATATGCGAGAGCCTCGCACACTATGTGCCAACACGTGGTCAAAGCCACTACTATCTCATATCACATGTCAATGCTCTCACTGGGTGTAATGCCCCTTACCCGTGTTCTACACCAGAACAGGGTACGAGACATTACCAGAACATAATACATGCAATCGTACGAAACCACGACATAGATTTTTTTTATATATATATCCAAGTTAAAATAATTCAATTTCCATACTTAATAATGTATCATCATACCTTATAGCTTGAACAATATTAATTAATATCAATGGTCATATATAAAATGAGCTATCAAATATTGAGGGCCAACATTTTAGGCCAAATTAATTATGACATAAAAAAATAACCAAGTCCTCTATACATGCCATAATCCAAAATATTGTTTTCAAAATACCAAAATGTATTGATAATGTGGATGAATCTCCAACAATCTTCGAATCCTGAGCTGGCTTGGTGATACTATAAGACAAAGGAAAGAAAAGAGAATCAGCATAAAGCTTAGTAAGTAAACGTAAATAATAAACGATTTATCAACATATTTCTCAAGATAAAACAATCATAATAGTATATATACACATGTTCAAGTCAAGCTATTTTCTTGAGTTACAGTCACTAAATTATTTATATCCAGAGCTACGGAACTCCAAATTAAGATCCGATAATTTTGCTATAAATTAGACTCACATATCATCTTACCTTTAAATTTTCAAAATTTTTGGTCTAGCCAATAAGTACAGTTTATTCTTTAAATTCACCCCTGTTTTGCTGTCCAAAAGTTCTGACCCCTCTGTACTAAAAATTAATTATCTCTTTGTACAAGATTTGGATAATGTTACCGTTTGTTTATTTAAAAAATAGACATATTAAGGATTTTAAGCATATAAATTATAACCCATAATTATATTTTAAAATTTTTAATTATTTTTCCAAGTCAAAATAGGGGATTCCAAAATTATTCTGACCCTGTCTCACAAAATTTCAAATATCTTATAATATGAAATTATTTTTCTTACACCTTTCCTTTATATGAAAATAGACTCAATAAGCTTTAATTGCATATCTTATTCAACCCCTAATTCAGTTTCCACAAGTTTTTGTGATTTTTAAAAGTTACACAACTGCTGCTGTCTAAAACTGTTTTATTTCAAATTTCACTCTTACATAATTTCACTTACTCCATTCCATCTTACCGAAAGTTCGCTCAACTATCGAGCACATTGCTCATAAATTTCCAAAAAAATATATCTGCACTTATTCATCACATGGTCATGTTCATATGTATTTTCACTTAGTCGATTTCCCGTTGAACTCATCGAAATAATAACAGATACATGGTTGCCTGCACATATTACCACCCTTGTAACTGAAGCTATCTGGTACGCATAGTAGCCTGCACTTAGTACTACACATGTGACCAACAATCCGATACACGTAGTAGCCTGCACTTAGTACTACACATGTGACCTAACCATCTAATATACATAGTAGCCTGCACTTCGTACTACACACGTGATCGAAGTTGTCGGGTACGCATAGTAGCCTACACTTAGTACTACACATGCGACCTAGCTATCTACTACACGTAGTAATCTGCACTTAGTACACACACGTGACCTAAAACCATCTTAAACACATAGTAGCCTGCACATAGTACTACACATGTGTTCTCACAATGTATCATTCATATCATTTCTATTTCGAAGGTTCAACCGGGAAATTCCTCATTTTTCAACATTTAACAAATTCATTCATAGTTTATTTCGATCCGTAATTTGCATCAAATGATCATTCTACAGGTATCCACATCTCATATAATAACGAAATATAATAATATAAAACGAATCGATATATTATTTACATACAAACTTACCTAGGTGCAAAATATAGTAATTTTGCAATTTAGTCTGATATCTTTTCCTTTCCCCTATTAAGGTCGATTCCACGTGTTTCTTGAACTATAATATCACATTTGACTTATTAAAGGCTCACATTATTCAAATTAGCCCAAAAAATCCTATGACAAAATTTACGATTTTACCCCTAAAGTTTCACAAAATTATGATTTTGCCCCTAGGCTTGGAAAATATTTTTTTATTCAATTTCATTGTATTTTATGCCTAGACGAACCAGTTTCATAACTATGGAAGTCTCCAATTTGCACTAAATCACACACTTATACACATTTTACAACTTTTACTAACTAGTCCTTTTATACAATTTCATCAAAAATCACTTAGTAAAAATTGTTTATCACACGCTATACATTCATATTCATCCATAAAACATCAAAATACATGCATGTCATCCATGGGTAACTTTTTAAATATAAACCCTAGCTCAAAATATTAGTAGAAATAGGTAAACCGAGCTATGAGGATTTCAAAAATGTAAAAACATTAAAAACGGGGCTAGGATGCACTTACTATTGAGCTTGAAAGTTGGCAAAACCCTAGCTATGGTGTTTATGAGAGTTTCAGCCAAGATTGGTGAAGATGCCAATTTTGGCTTTGTTTCCCATTTTATTATTTTATTTACCAAATGACTAAATTGCCCTTCATTAAAAACTATGGTGTTTTATCTTCTTTTAGGTATTTTTGTCCAAACTAGTACAATGGTCTAATTACTATCCAAGGAACTCCACTTTAAAAACCCATTAGTGACAAGTACTTAGTACCTTTGTGAACTAGAACAAACATTTTACAACTTTTGAAATTTAGTCCTAAATATCAAATTGGACCCTCTATCGATAAAATTTCTAAACGAAATTTTCACACAATCATGCAATCATGCCATAGAACTTAAAATGATAAAAAAATAAAATTTTCTACTTTGGATTTGTGTTTTCAAAACCACTATTCGGTTTAGGCCCTAAATTGGGCTGTTACACTCGGGCCATAATTGTGTCAGCTCACACAAGTTGTTAGTCAAGACGTAGCTACACGGTGCTGCTCACACAAGCTATCAAGTAACCGCAACACATGCGGAAACTCAACCACCGGTAGGATGTACGAGACCAATACCTATAACACGGTAACCTCTAATGACATGTCATTTGTATCCTAAATATTCCTAAGGTTCAAACGGGACTCGATAGTCGTCGTGTGTCGTTGAATTTTCCTCGTTCCATTATAAACTAAATTGTATAATATCATATATATATCGATTCATTTTCAATAAAATTCATATAATAACATTCAATTTAATCATCAATATACATAGTATAGTTCATACGAACTTACCTAGCTAAATTGTAGAAATCCAAGGTTGAGGGGCATTTTGGTAATTTTACATTTTCCTTGGTTTTTCACCCGATCTTGATCTAAATTAATAATTTCATTCGATATATTAATTTAGACAATAAAATAATTCATTTCATAAAATTTGATATTTTTGATATTTTTACAAAATTGCACCTAAAGTTTTACTTTTATTCAATTTAGTCCCTAAGCTCAAAACATGCAAATTTTTTACCCAAAATTGAGCTTAGCCAAATGCTCATGGTATCCAGAACAACCTACTTATGCAAAAATTTCACATTATATCCTTGTACTTTTATTAATTTAACAAATTAGTCCTTAATAAAAAATTCATCAAAATCACTTAACAATATACTTTTAAATATAAAAAAACATTCCAAATTTATCATATAACATAAAAAATCACAAGATTCATCAATGGCAACATTCAAAATCTTTAATAGTTTCAAAATCGAAGGTACGGGCTAGCTGGACCTAGTTGCAACGATCTCAAAAACATAAAAATTACAAGAAACTGATAGTTTAGGGGCTTACATGCAAGGAATTTGGTTAAAAAAAATTTTCAAGTTTCCATGGATTTTCCTTGCTGTAAATTTCAGTTGAAAGATGAAACAAAAAGATGACCAATTTGTTTTATTTATTTAATATATCTTTAATTGCCTAATTACCAAATTACCCTTACCTAACTTTAAAATTTTCATAATTGCCAAGCCATGCACATCCACTAACTCATTTAATGGTCTAATTACCATATAAGAACATCCACTTTAATGTTCTATAGCTATTTAATTCCTTTAGCTTATAGAACACAAATTTTTGCACTTTACACGATTTAGTCCTTTTTGCTTAATTAACTATCGAAACGATACAAATTTTCAACGAAACTTTAATACCACCTTAATTACACTCTGTAAATATTTATAAAAATATTTATGGCTCAGTTTATCGAAACGAGGTCCTGATACCTCATTTTTTAAAACCACTTGAACTTAATAAATCGCTTATAAAACAAAAATCACAATATCAAAAACATTTTTAAAATCAAAATTAACTCATAAATATTAAATATAATATTTATAAATTTACTCGTCGGATCGGTGGCCCCGAAATCACTGTTTCTGATACCATTGAAAAATGGTCTATTGCATAGCCAATTGAAAAAATATCGGTAAAGGGACAACTGACAATGGTTCGACAGTAGTGGTCAATGGCAGCCCAAGAGTGGCCGACAGTGGCAATGGTGATAGTGATGATGACATCGGCTATGGTGACAGTGGAGACCTGTGGTGACTAAAACAATTCAACAATAGATCCCTTCGGTGTTTTTCAAGTCATTTAGATTTTTGGGAAAACCCAAAAACGAGGATATTTTCCTTTCAAAGACCATATGATTAGTCTTATAGGATACTTTTCCAAGGTTGTGGATAATGAGGTCAATGTGGACCAAAACACGCAAATAGAGATGGTGTTCAAAAGTTTTTCCGTGGGCTTTGCAGACTTTAAGGTCGTATAAAACCTTGGGAACAAGAATTTGACGCTTATACAATTTATGAAGGAATTAAATTCATATTAATTGATGTTGAATGGAGGACATGTTGGAATATCGGGTTTGGAAAAGACGGCGGAAAATAAGTATAGGAAAAACCAAACTTTTAATTTTTTTTTCCAAAAACAAGAACTTGATTGTGATATCTAAATTAATAAACACTTAATCAAAATTGCACCTTTTCGGTTTTTCTAGGATGAATGCTTCGACCGAGTAGCCTTCTATGCTATCCTTAAACTCATGTCAGTTAAGTGTGGGCTTGCTTCAAATTAGAAAATTTTCCACAAAATTACCAGTGGGGTAATTTTGCAATTTCTTTAAAATTTGGGGTCAAATTATAAATAAAAAGTATCTCTATTTTAAAATAATTTCTTCACAGAATTTTCTCTCTACAACTTTATCTTGAATTCAGTGTGTGAAAAATAAAGATCCATAACTCTCATTATAAAGGGAGAGTTTAGAGAATTTAACTTTGATTAAACTTAATCAATTTAATATTAAATTAATATAATACATTTCAAGATAAATACTAGATTAAATTTAATGTTAAATATATTAAATTAATAGAATATTTATGTAATAGTCCAATTTTAGCTAAATCGGAACAATGGTTTTGAAACCACAAATCTGATGTCAGAAAATTATTTTAATATTATTTTCGGTATTTACAGCATGTTATTTGATATGTGTGAAAACTTCGTGAGCTAATTTTATCGATTAGTTGGTTAATTTGTGAAAAAAGACTAAATCGCATAAAATGCAAAAGTTGCATTCTACTTGTTAAAGGTGTTTAATTGCTATGATTTATTATATTAAAAGTCCTTATGATGATATTAGACCATTGGTAGTGTTAATGGACAATTATGGCTATCCATTATTGTTTTTATATGTTTATAACAAAGGTTATTATAGTAATTTGATAAATTAAGTTAATTAAAATATATCAAAAGATGAAATTGTGTTCATCTTCTTCTTTTGCAACCTAAAATAGAAAAAAAAGATGGGGTTTGAAGCTTTTTAAGTTTCGACACACTCCTAGCTTGATTAAGGTACAGTTTTAGCTCAGTTTTTGACGATTTCTATGTTTTTTAATCGTTGTAGCTCAATCTAGCTAGCCCGTACCTTTATTTTCAAAATTGTTAAAGATTTTAAGAGTTTCCATTGATGAGTTTACGTGTTCTTTGGTGTTTAAAGATGAAATATAAAAGATTGATGATAGTTTTACATGTTTTTTAAAGTGATTTTTGATGAAAATGTATAATAGGGATTATATTGTGAAATGTACAAATTGTGTGGTTGAAATGTAAAATAAATGAAATTTTTGGGCTACTAGGGACCTATATATAATTTGGCCAAGCATGGGTTTTGTTGACTTGTGTGAAATTTGTCTTTGAGAAATATGGATTAAATTGATTAAATGTGAAAGTTTAGGGGCTAATGTGCAAATATGCCTAAATGTATGCTTTGGACTAAATTGAAAGAATGGTTGATTTAATAAGTTAATTCTGAATTCATATAGATCAAGAAAGAAAGAATTAGAATTTAATTTAGGGAAAAAGTAAGGTTATCGAGTAGCCGACCCGATCCGTCAATTCCAAATACGAGGTAAGTTTGTATGTTATAAATTCATTTCAAATGTATTTTATGTGCTTTGATATAGCATTAATTATGATTATGTGATTACAGACAATTTTGGAAATGATTCAATGAAGTTTGACGGTTTGAATCCCGATTGAACCTTAGGAATAGTTTAGGATGCTAGTGACATGTCATTAGGTATACTTGATTTGGCTTCGGGCCATGATATAGCACTTCAGGTGTGAGAGATACTGATTTGGCTTCGGGCCATGATATCATAATTTTGGATAAGTTACCTAGATTTGACTTTGGGCAATGGTATAGATACTTATCGTGTGAAACCTTGAGTATCCAACTTCTATTCCAAATGGTTCAATGGGTAAATGAAAGACGAGAATGTATATGATATTGGTACTAGATGGTACAGGTATGTGAATAAACCATTTTAGATTTGAATCAAAGAAATGATGATGAGAATGTATAGTTTTGTGAATGACTACTTGAAAGGTTTGATAGTTAATGAATGTTACATATTGATTTATGATTATGTGATTGAATTAAGTTAATCTCATACGAGTTTACTAAGCTTAATAGCTTACTTTATTAATTTTTCACGTGTTTTATAGTAATATCAAGGCTAGCTCGGATCTGAGAGTCGTCGGGAACATCATCACACTATCAAACATCTAAGTTGGTACTTTTGGATTATACATTTATGGTATATGGCATGTATAGTCTATAAGTGGTACTTTGGTTGTGATTATAGCCATGAGATTTGGCTTGTAAATGATGTTAATATTGATGTGTGTTTGGCTATTAGAAATGGCTTGTAAATGTATACGTTTTGGTTTATATATATAGCCATGAGTGATGGCTTATTTTGGTATGTTTGGTATGAATGTGATTATGATTTCATTGTTGTTCAAATGGTTAATTGGGTTGTGGAGTATAAATGCTTAGAAATGCCTTGATGAACTATGATTTTAAAAGTCGAGTTGATAAGTATTTGATTGGGTAAATGGCATTGAATTGAGTATTGAATTTGGTTGAAATGGTTATAGTACGAATTGTGCATTTGGTTGATGATTTTGGCTACCCAATTATATGATGAAATGGTATCATTTTGATTGTTTAAGTGAGCATGAGTTGGGGTGGCAAATTGGCCTTGCAAATTGCCTATTTTTGTCCACACGACCAGAGACACGGGCATGTGTCTCGGCCGTGTGCGACACACGGACATGTTACACGGCCGTGTGTCCCCTGTTGTTAATATTATAGTGAAGTCAATATACTCCACACGGTCTCACACACAAGCGTGTGACTGGCTGTGTGGTACAAGTCAGTATATCTCCTATTCGGCACACGGCCTAGTACACGGGCGTATGGTCGACTGTGTGACCCAAGTCAGTATACCCTCCAGTTTTCACACAGCCTGGCACACGGGCGTGTCTTTGGCCATGTGATGCAAGTCATTATGTATGCCCTATTTCCACACGGCCTGAGACACGAGCGTGTTTGGAGCCGTGTGAGTCACATGACCTGATCACATAGGCGTGTGATCTCTGTTTACATGAAAATTTTTTAAGTTTCCAAAATTTTCATATGTTATAGGTTTAGTCTCGAACCACTTCTAAAGCATGTTTAAGGCCTTGTAGGCCCTTATAAGGGACAATGTGATTATGTTGAAGGATTTATGAGAGTGAATGTTATATGTTTGATAAATTTATGATAGATGTTATGAATTGATCAGTAATACCTCGTAATCCTACTCCGGCGACAGATACGGGCTAGGAGTGTTACATTTTATTGGTATCAGAGCTATGATTTAGTCGATTCTAGGACTAACGTAGCGTGTGTAAGAGTCTAGCTATACATGCCATATATACTCTACTATAGTGTGATGAATCTTGACGTTTTAAACTGTGTTTTCATATGGTAATGGAACCCAATCGAGCTATAGCCGATGAGGTTGAGAGCAATGCGCCTACTCCCACGCAAGGGATAGCGCCATCTGATTCTAAACCCGTAATAGGCAGTCAGGGAGGAGAGGCTAAAGAAGCCTTCTTCCAAATGATGAACGAATGGTTCACTCAATACATTCGTACGAATCCGGCTGCTCAACAACCTCCACCCCCACCTATTCCTCAACAAATCCCTGTTATTTCTCAAGTTATAGATCTGATACGGATGAATAAGCCTCTAGTTGACAAGATTCGCAAACACGGGGCTGAAGAATTTAGAGCTAATGCTGTCGATGATGCTGAAAGAGCTGAGTTCTGGCTTGAAAATATGATTTGACTATTCGATAAATTGTATTGTACTCCTGATGAATGTATTAAATGTGATGTATCTTTGCTGAGAGACACCGCGTACCAATGGTGGAGCACGTTGATATCTGTGGTTCCGAAAGAATGGGTTACTTGGGAGTTCTTTCAATCTGAATTCTGAAAGAAAAACATTAGTCAAATATTTCTCGATCAAAATCACAAAGAGTTTTTTAAATTAAAACAAGGCTGAATGACTGTGACAGAATATGAAAGAGAATTTATACGGTTGAGTAAGTATGCTCGGGAGTATGTTTCTACCGAAGAAATTATGTGTAAGCAGTTTTTCGACAGGTTGAACGAAGATATTAAACTTCTTGTTGGGATATTAGACTTAAAAGAATTCGTTGTGTTAGTTGATCGGGCTTGTAAAGCCGAGGATTTTAACAAAGAAAAGAGAAAAGCAGATTCAGAAGTTAGAGACTGGAGAAAAAGATTGATGAGTAAGCCGTATCAATCTTCATCAAATAAATTTAGAGATTCATACATTTTCCCAAATGTTTCAAATGAATATTTGAACAGAGATCGTAGAAAACAATACTCAGGTTCTAAAGCTCGAGCTACATCAGTATCTAGTGTTGGCAGTGTAAGAGACAACCAACCCGAGTGTCAGCAGTGTGGGAGACGACACTTTGGAGAATGTTGGAATAAAAGTAATAAAGCTTGTTACAAATGTGGTTCCTTAGATCACTTCATCAGAGATTGGGCCGAGCTGGATAAGAAAGATAAAGTTCAAAATGTGAGACCAAGTAACACGTCGAATAGAGGTAGATGGAACGACGAAAATGTGTAAGTGTACACAATCGCAACAAGCAATAAAGTGACATGTAAATGTCAAGTTATCGTACACACAAGGATTGTGAAAATAATTATTTATGAATGCTGTTTAAAACACTTTGGTGAAGAAAAATATTTTGTTTGAAGAGGGTGATTAAAAACTAATATTTTAAACTAAGTAACCTAAATAAATAAATCTCAAATGCATGATTTCAAAATACGAGTTTAATCAAAATGACATAATTGTGTTAGATTAATTACATTTCTTATATTAGAATTATTAAACTCATGTTTATATTGTTACGAATAAATTCACGGCAACTCGACAATTTACTAACTTTTGAACATACTCACCTACCAAAATCCATTCATCTCTTAAACATATCTCTATGTCAATTCGATCGATTAAACATATCTTAATAGGCAAATATGTTATAGCACATACATACTTATTTAATTGAAATAATCTCTTAAACATATCCCTATGTCAATTCAAAGAATTAACTCGATTTAATAAGCACATAAAAGACTATGTGAGGTAACAAATTATCCTTACCTTGAAACAGTTTAATCACAATAATCTTACAAGTTATGCAAGGCAATTGTATCGTCAGATACCATTGCTAATTTAACCCTCAGCTACCTTAGATAATTAAACATGCACTGATTAAGTACTGTATCTATTAATTACTATTTCAATCCGTTTAAATAATTAATTCATTAGTTACCTAACAATTTTAATGCAAGAATGACTTAGTCATGATTTTACTTAATCAAGCATCTTACCGAGGCCTATAACAACGTAAACACAATTTTAACAATTTAAGAAGACAGAATGCAATCAGCCTAACACGAATTAGATTCAAGCTAAATTGATTAAATTAACCATTCCAACAACATAAATAGTCATAGATATGTTCATCACAACAACAACAAAAATTAAAGAGATAGGAAACAAGAATCAAATCTGGTGTTTTTCTGTGGCTTGACTAGCTTGCTCCATTCTTCATTCTCTGTTGTCCTCGTTGATCAAAGCTTCTATGAACGCTTCAATGTTGCTCCAAAATGGCTGATGAACACCCCTTTTCCAAGGGAGGAAATCGGCAAGAGAGCAAGAGAATTTAAAATGGCAAAGAAGAGAGAAAATGGAGAGAAGAGAGAAAAGATGTGAATGAATTGAGGTGTGTTGAATGATCAGCCAAAGGGGGGTTTTTATAGTTGAATATGGCTTCTAAAATTAGCTAAAAATAGCAGCCAAAGACCCATCCCTTGGCCGGCCACACATGTGGCAAGGTTGATGGTTTCAACTTTGCTAAATTTGGCTTGGGCCAAATCTACAAGGCCACTAATTGTGGAGGGGTTTGAATGCAACTTGAACAAAGTCTTCGAGGGCCTCTTTGCAAGCTTAAATAATCAGATAATAAGCTGATTTGGGTCAGCTATTGGGACGATTTTGGGCTGTCCATTTCTTGGGCAGTTCGGTTCACTCGGTCTGGTTCAACTGGACCACTTTTTCATAATTAATTAATAATAATTTATTAACCCAAATTAAATTGGATATAAATTAAAATTAATTTTATTATGAATTAATACATATAATTTTGGACTATCTTAGGCTGGAATTTAGTTCGCGTCGATACTTCAAATTGCTTCTCAATTTTGTGCTTCTAGCAGTGTCTACCGAGCCATTTTTAGCCCTTTGTGCAAATCTGTCGAAAATGACCAAAATTCAGCAAAAATAATTATAAAATTAACTAAAATTCAACATGTTCATATTTTAAGTGCACTTTAATTATTTTATAAAAATTAATTATTTTTCGACAAGAATTTTATTGTAATTGTATGATTTTAAGTTAAAAAAGGTATGTAAAAATGCGTAAATTTCCGTGTTTCCACACCCCAAACTTAATTCATTGCTCGTCCCGAGTAATGCACAAATTTAAAAAGAATTTCTTTGAAACACCTTTGAAAAATTCCTTCAGAACAACATTCTTCCCAGAATTATGAATTTAATATACTTATGCTCAAAAATAAGAAATTTGATAGTTATACTTACTTAAGTATACATATTGTTCAAATTAATCTCAATCATTCTTTTGATAGCCAAAAATTAGACTAAATGCTTCCTAATAAAGTCATGTTAAACCTTGCCAATTTAATTTTATTCCCTTATTCAAGATTAAGCAACAATCATTAAGTTTAACTTATGCCTTCATATGTTGAACGTAGCAATTTCTCTCCACTAGTGTAGGTAACATAGAACTTGAATCAATAGGTCTTTAACAAGGTTGTAACATGGTGGGCTTAGGGGTAGGTAGAAGATAGATGATTTTAGGCTAAAAACCCTAGACTCAGCTTGCATCGGGCTTTCGAAATAATTACCTTCAATACATCAACTGTTTTTGCTTTCACATGCTCTTTTGTACATCTTATTTTAAGCACTCATTTGTTTACGAGCACTTTACTGAATGTACTACAATTTTAGAGCATTGGATACTTCTTTTCAAATCCCCCAAACTTAATTTCAAAGAATACTTTGAATAGTACTGAGTCTAGTGTTTGGGACAATTTTAAGATAGTTAAGAGAGAAGTGATGGCTACATTTGCAAGGGTTCAAATAAAATTAGGCCATATAGTCTCAAAGTTGGGTTTTAAAGGATAAAAATTTCATCATGGTTGGCTTAAAAGGCTCAAATGGTCCAAAAAACAGTTGCTTAAATCATTTTCAACATTCCATGCTTCCTAGGATTTCACCTCAAGAAACTACTAAGTCAATTCTAAAGACTTAAACTTTCATGCACGTCTAACTTTCCTATGGAACTAAAATTTTATGGTAAGATTTGCATGCTTTATTAAAAATACATTTATGTTATTATTAAGCTAACGTAATAATTATTGAAATATTCGAACTTTATTTATACTGAAGTTTAGCATACTTAACAAATTTTCAAATTTATTGAACAAAGTATATCCTAATCATAATTAAAAGGAAAATTTATTCTGAATGGAACTAATTTTTTGGTCCCCCTTACTTAAGATGAAAAATGTCCTCATTGTTGAAAGTGAATAGATACTATACACCAGGTAGGATTCTAGAAAGGAGGAGGTGAGTCAAATTGACTGCTTAAATACCAAGCTCTCTCAAGATCCAATCCTAGACATGTATATAACTATTGCCACACTTTATACTTTACGACTTATTCATTTTTATTCATGATTTTCATCTATTGATTTATTATGAAAAATAAAAAATTTCTAACTAAGCTTAATCCTAAAATGATCTAAGAATAGAAATAAAATAAAGTCAAGATCGCCCCTTTTATTTATTTGCAGATCGTTCCGAATTTGATTCATATTTTGCTCCATCATTATTGCCCTAGCATGAATCGCTTTGCTCCTTCTTCGATAGTGGACTCCATGGTTCAAATATGAAATCTGGAAACTCAGGCACAAAAATAAATGGGTCATTGTATATTTTCGTAAAAGTGCTTCTCATTGAGTCATCCCTTATTTTTTAGTATCTCTAATAAGCTTGTTGCTTCCACTACATATGTTGCATTATGTCCATCAACTTTGACAGCTCATCTCAAAGATCTAGGAAAGGTGATTGAGCTCTAAACATTCAAGTTTTGACATCAGGTTCAGCTTCTGGTTCCATTGGTTTTGCCTTATCTAGGACTTTAGCTGATTACATTGTGTGATCTTCTTCTTCTTTTTTAGGGTCCTCACTTTCTTCAACTCATTACTGTAGAACAGATTCTCCAACTATTCAGTAGAGGTCCCAATCTATGATTGTGCCCTGGCTATAGAATTTCTTCTTTACCTTTGCAAGAATTTTAGCTTTCAAGCATAGAATTGTTATCGTAAAGGGAAAGTAGGCTGGGCTAGAATGTCTAACAGCACAAATCTGCATTTCTCTCAAGATGATTTTTCCCACATCAATGGTCTTTCCAGTTAAAATCGAGTATAATAAGACCATTCGCTCTAATGAGATTGTAGTCCCATGTGAGCTAGGCATAAGGCTGAAACGGATGAAATAAAACCATACCTTTGCAAGTGGTTTCAAATATTCTCTTCGACAAGTGTAGAACTTAAAGTTCCTCATGAATTTCTTGCAAATTTTCAGGCTCTATATTGCTCATCAAGGAAGAATATTCGTCGTTTTCGAAATCAGGCAATTCAAAGAACTCATTAATAGCATTTGAAGTTATTGGTACCTTGATTCCGCAAACTGGAACTTCTGTCAACTCCCTTAAGGATAAATTCGTATAAAACTTGCACACTAACTCCTTATCCACACTAGGTCTCTTCTCACAAAACAACTCCCAATTGAGAGTTTCAGCAACCTGACAAATACGCGCCATAAAATCAATATAGTTGCTTTCTTTCAAGGTGAAGCCTTTCTCTGGATGCATCTGCTGATTCTTGAAGATACTATCATATCTTGCTTTGGCTTCTTCATAGTGGAACTTGTTTTGTGATTTGTCAATTTGGGTGGATGCACGAGTTGTAACACCCCTTACCCATTCTCGAGACCGGGGTCGGGCACGAGGCATTACCAGACACATACTAAGACATTTTCAGGAAATACGGGTTATAAAATTTTGTTCCAATTTGAACCCAATCAAACAACATATTAGTGTCCCTATTATGGGCCTATGAGGCCCAAAACATACAATGAAAATGGTCCGGGTCTAAACCGAGGACCTAAGAAAATTTTAAGAAAATTTCTAGGTTAAGGACTCACACAGTCGTGTGAAGACATTGCACAAGCCCGTGTGCTTTGGGACACGCCCGTGTCCCCTACCCGTGTGGAATTAATTGAATTTATTTCCTATTTCGAACCTACAGGGGTTTTCACATGGCCGAACACACACCCGCGACCCTAGCTTGTGTCCCTCACACGGCCTATACACGTCCGTGTGATCGCCCGTGTCCAAGAACTTGGACATTCTGTTAATGACGTCAGCATGCATTTAGGGGCACACGCCCAAGACACACGCCTGTGTGTTTACTACCATGCATTCTGACTTAAAATTTTTAGGTGCAGAGGACACACAGCCATATCACATGCCCATGGGGTAGTCTGTGTGTCACACACGGCCTAGACACACACCTGTGTGTCTACCTGTGTGGACCTTGTTAGGCTATTTTCCAAGCCTTTGGTCACCCTCTAACATCCACTCTCACTTATAGACTCCAATGATATTTAACATAGCCTAATTATACTCTTAAATGACCTTAATAAACCTCATTGCATGTGACAGACCAAAATTGACCCTAGTCGGGAAGTGGTTTCGGGACCGCTAAACCGAGTCACCGAAATGTTTGAATGTAATATTTATTGTCTAGAATATGTAATTATGAATGTGTGAAAATTTCAAGCTTCGATTTAGTCGATTGCATGTGAATTTAGTCAATAGGACTTATGTGAGAAAATTTTGAAATGTGATAGGTCAAAGCATAAGGACCTATTAGTGCATGAAATAAAAAGGGGGGACTTGCATGTCAAATTCCCCCCTAATTAGTAGTGGCCGGCCATGACAAGCATGGTAGACCAAGTGTGATGGGCAAGACATGTCATAGACATGTCTTGTTGGTGCATCATGGGTGGAAAAAAATAAAATAAGGAGCATGGGCATAAAATAATGAAAGGGAATGTGATGAAAACAAAAAAAAAGTGTGTGGTTGTCCGCCCCCCCCCCATTTTGTCGAAACTAGAAAGAAAAACAAAAAAAAAGTGCTCATCCTTTGGTTCATCTTTGGCCAAAAATTTTAAGGAGGAAGGAAGAAGAAAGGTTGAAGAGGTTTGGCCATGCATGTAACTAGGCTAAGGTATGTTTGATGATGTTCCATGAGATGCATGCATGTTTTAGTTGTTAGCTTGAGTTCTACCTAGCCCATGGTCTAAATCTTGCTATGTGATGGAAATGACACTCGGCCATGGATGCATCATTCTTGCTTGGTGTTGATGTTGTGTCGGTGAGATACCAAGTTATTTTCGTGACCAAGTTGAGATTTGAATTTTTGGAATAAGTAAGGTTTTCGGCTATGGAGATTAATAAGGGTGATGGTTGTGTTTCATGCTAAATCTAGATGAAAAATGGTAGTTACTTACATCTTGATGATTATGAGTTTCTTTCTTGGTTCTACCTTAGATCCATGAAGTATATTTTTATTTGCTGTTGTTGGAAGTATCGGCCATGGTATATCCATGAGTGTGATTTATGCTTATTGCATGGTAGGTAAGATTTATGTTTTAGATATATGTTTAAATTTGGTTATAATCAAAATTTGGGATTCGACTCTTGCACATATATATATATGATTGCACATGATGGTGCTTCGGTTATGGATTAAATGATGGATGCGTATTGAGTATAATATGGAATGCATTAGTTAGTAAAATGTATGTCATTTATATGTGGTACTAAGTATATAATTGGCCTCAACGTAGACATGCATATTCGGCCACATGAGATGGATTGGCGTTGCATGTATTCGGTTAGAGGCAAGCATATTAATGCTTATATCTTGGCCTAGACAATCGGCTAAAAGGAGTGTGGGATAATATGTTGAGTTGATGCATGATTTCACATGTATGTGACTTTAATGTCTAATGTATAAATATGGACTAAGTGCCTTGTGTTCCTCATTTCGATGCTCAAATGATTAAATCAATTTATTTGTCTAATTAAGCTCAAGAGCAAAGGGGATCTAAATCCGATAAAGGGAAGGAAAAAGTGGTCGAATAGCTATCGGAATCATTCGACAACATCCGAGGTAAGTTCTTGAGTAAAAGAGCTTAAATTATGATTTGATTAGATCACGTTTTAAGCAAATTAAAATCATGCTCTTTGTGTGGCTATTGAGCCGAAATTGCAAGAATGATAAGTGTCTTGTGTTCGAGTTTTGCTAACGAAAATGAAATACGAATGTGCCATGATTTATTGTTAAATGTGCATGGTTATTTGAATGATGTCCGGGCTAAGTCCCGAAGGCTTTGTGCTAAGTGACCATATCCGGACTAAGATTCGAAGGCATTTGTGCGAGATACTAATTCCGGGCTAAGCCCGAAGGCCTTTGTGCGAGTTACTAAATCCGGGTTAAGTCCCGAAGGCAATTGTGCGAGTTACTATAACCGGGCTATGTCCCGAAGGCATTTGAACGAGTAGCTATATCCGGTTAAATTCCGAAGGTACGTGATTTGGGAATGAATGATCTTGCTGTAAAAATTTCAGTAAATACTCTAGAAACATCCCAACATTGAGGTATGTTTCGTATGTGCTTGAATTTAGTTGAGCCCTTACAAATAAGTATTCGCTCAGTTGATAAACGAGCTACCGGCCTTTGGCTAAGTTGATCTTTTGTGTATGTACATAAGGGTTGGTAATGTGAAGCAAGTATGATATTGAAAAATTGTGCATATGAAATTATCCGTTTAGCTACATGAATGCTATACTTTTGTTGTGCTGGAATTCCTTGCTCAAAACTTACTAAGCATAAATTGCTTACTCCGTTTCCTTGATCCTCTGTTTTATAGATTTTGGTTCTCCAGCTATCGGACTCGGGATTTTGAAGTCAAAGTCGCCCACACTATCAAAGCCCCCCTTTTGGTACAATTTTGGTTGAACTTCGAAATGGCATGTATAGGACTACCCGTTTGTTGTGGGTCATGGACCCTTTGGACTTGTATAATTTTGGATAGCCATGCGAAAATGGCTTATATGTGTTTGAGTATAATGTTATAATCATTTGGTGTGGATATGCTTGACAAGGATTGGCCATGGGAATGGTTAATCACTATCATAAATTGTGCTATTTATGCAAAAAGGGCTAGTTGAATCATGGAAACCATGAAATAGGTAAAGTCTACCTTAAAGCCAGATGCTGACAGCAGCAGTGATGTAGATTTGGAAAATCACTAAAAATATTAGGAATGGAATTAAATAGTGAATAAATTATGTAAACGAACCTTGATGAATCTATTTTCATAGGAAAGTAACGAAACAATCATACGGACAGTATGTTAAGAGATATTCAGGTTCTCGTGAGACAGGGCCAGAACGGTTTCTGGATTTCCTGTTCCGACTTTGGAAATTCATTATAAATTAACCAGAGACAATTAGGAGTCAAGCCATATATGTATAGATTTCTCTCTGAGTCTAGTTTCTATAGAAACAAACAGCATCAGTATTGAAGCCCTGTACAGGGAGATATCCAAGTCGTAATGCACAAAGGTCAGTGTAGTCGATCCCTGTAACATGGGAGAATTTGACTAATAAACTGTACTAATTGGCCCAACCAAAAATTCTAGAAAAAAATATGTAGATGGAAATATGAGTCTAGTTTCAGGGAAAATTTACAGAACTGGATTCCGAGTTTCTGAACTCAAGATATGATTTTTAAGGTGACAGTGACGCAGTTAGCCAACTGCCTGGAAATTTTTAAAATGGATTGTGCAAAGAAGTGAGATAAGTCTGCAAACCCCCTCGTGTCCGACTCCGGCGACGGACTCGGGTACGGGGTGTTACATTGCATGTAAGCCTCATCTCATTGGTTTTACACATGCTAGGTTATTCCCTTTGTACTAAGGATTTCTATGCCTTATAACACTTTTAAGGTTGGCTCATTATCTTAACTCATTGCCAATTAAAACTTAGCCATCCCTTGTGATTTGGTCATATTACATATACTTAAATGTGATATGCCATATTTAATTATCACAAGAACATTTGGACAGAAACATGTACCAATTTGTAGGTCATAACCTACATCAAAATGAGCCAATTTCCATGGCCATATACAAGTGAACACATATACTTTTATAAGCCCTCATGTTGGCTAATCAAATGACACATATAACAAAATAGCAAAAGTCCTATGCATGCCATTGAACAAAATAAAAGTATCTATATACCAAAGCTAGAAAAGATGATAGAGTGTTGATTCTCCAACTGTTTTCCAACCTTTACGAGTCCTCGAGCTCTATAAGACAGGGAAAAGAGAGGGGTAAATGTTTGCATGCTTAGTAAGCCCGAATAAATAGAAAGTAAACTTACGGATTAATTAGCATACATCTACATTAGGCAATAAAACTAACAAGTATGAAATGGTTTCCCTATCACATGCACTCAATCAACAGGTTAGTCCCATAACAATACACCATGTAATTTGCTTAGATGAGCTCATCATCCAACATTTTCATTTTCTTATCTCATATTAATCTTGCTGAGTCTCTTGGAAATCTCGATGGATTGTCCATTTACCGTCAAGTTATAAGAGCGATCGTCTCAAGTATGCATTCCCGCGAACCTCACATCTTATGGGGAGATTACCAGTCCAGGCTAAATCCCTTATTGTGACAAACACCCTTAATAAGCTCTAATCTGAATTACCAGTTCAGGCTAAATTCAGACCCTAATCGAATTACCTGTCCGGGCTAAATCTACAATGCACACATATTCTTCGGGAGGCTCGATCACTCAAGGAACACCCGTTTGGGCTAGATCCTTTCTATACTTGAGATCAACGGATTACCCATCCGGGCTAAATCCTTTTCTGCAACACACGCAAGATCTTAAGTCATGTAAGCCATGGTTTATCCATCAAATTTTCCTTTTTACTTCAACAAGGACATTTATTATCATACCATTATTATTAACATATTTCATGGATTTTCATGCCATCATTATAACCAAATATCGTGCATTCATAACACATGTAATTGACATATTAATAGTTTACTTAAAGTTATTCGAACTTACTTGGTATCCGTTTTGGTTTTGCGTCTCGGTTATTCCAAAACCTTTCATTTTTCTCGATCGACCTCTAAAATTTGTTCCTCGGGGTCTATAACAATTAAAATGAATTATCAATATATCACATTATTTTTTCGAGTCTAAATTTCACCCCAGACAAAATGATCGTTTTGCCCCTAACCTTCACATTATTTACGATTTAGTCCCTAGGCTCGTATGATGAAATGCATGAATTTCCTTCATTAGCCAAGCCTAGCCAAATTTTCTTTCCTCTTATGGTAGCCCACATTTTCCCATTATTTCACATTTCTACCACAAATTTTACACCTTTTGTAAAAAGGTCCTTTTAGGGTTTTTTCATGAAAATCACCTAGAAAAAGATGTTTACCACACG
This sequence comes from Gossypium hirsutum, assembly GCF_007990345.1. NCBI lineage: Eukaryota > Viridiplantae > Streptophyta > Magnoliopsida > Malvales > Malvaceae > Gossypium > Gossypium hirsutum. The sequence continues at coordinate 37,420,435 of NC_053431.1, read as the reverse complement.
TCCAACTTTCATATTCCTCCATAAAACATCAAAGAATAAACATGTCACACATGGGTCACTTTGCAAATATGAACCTTAACTCAAAATATGGGTAGAAATGGAGAGAGTAAGCTACCGGGATTTCAAAAATACAAAGAACATTAAAAACGGGGCTTGAGAGCACTTACTATTGGGCTTGAAAATGTTGAAAACCCTAGATATGGAGGGCTTGAGAAATTCAGCTGGATGAGGAAGAAGAATGACTGATTTTTGCCTTCATTTTCCCATTTTATTTCATTAATTAGCCAAATGACCAAAATGCCCTTAAGCCCTTTCTTTAGAATTTTATCCATACATGCCCATTTTTGTCCAAAAACTTAGAAATTGGAAAAATTGCTCCTTAAGGACTTCTAATTAGTAATCTAAAGAAATTTCATACAAATTGCTTCTAGAATCCTAGTTTTGTACTTTATTCAATTTGGTCCTTATTTTCCAATTGGACACCTTGCTCATAGAATTTCTTCATGAAACTTTAACACATACATATTTTCATATTCTAGACCTCATAATAATCATAGAATAAATATTTCAACGTCAGATTTGTGGTCCCGAAACCACTGTTCTGACTAGGCCCAATTTTGGGATGTTACATTTTTCCCCCCTTTAGGGACTTTCGTCCTCGAAAGTCTTACCAGTAAATAGGTTTGAATATTGGCTTCTCATGGTTTCTTCTGGCTCCCATGTAGCCTCTTCCACACCATGTCGATGCCATAAGACTTTTTCCAAAGCCACATCCTTATTTCTCAGATGTTTAACCTCATGAGCCAAAATCTGGACCGATTTTTCACTATAGATAATGTCCGGTCTAATTTCAATCTCCGTCGGTGAAATCACATGAGAGGGGTCTGATCAATATCGCCTTAACATAGATACATGGATCACATCATGAATGTTTTCCAGTTCTAGTGGCAATGCCAAGCGATAGGCTAATGGTCCAACTCTTTCAGTGATCTTGTATGGCCCGATAAATCACGGACTCAGTTTGCCTTTCCGGCCAAATCTCAATACCTTTTTCCATGGATATACTTTCAAGAATACTCTCTCCAACTTGAAATTCGTATCTCTTTCTTTTCAGATCAGCATATGACTTTTGCCTATCCGATGTTGCTTTTAAACAGTCACGTATCACTTTAACCTTTTCTTCAGTTTCCCTGATTAGATCAACTCTGTGAATCTGACTCTCTTTGAATTCTACCCAATATAATGGAGTTCGATACTTTCTGCAATACAAGGCTTCGTAAGGTGCCATCTTCAAACTCATTTGAAAACAGTTGTTGTAGGCGAACTCTACCAATGGCAGGTATTTTTCCCAGCTGCCCTGAAATTCAAGGATGCAACATCACAACATATCCCCAAGAATCTGAATCATCCGTTCAGATTGACTATCAATCTGTGGGTGAAAAGCTGTACTAAGCTAAACCTAGTACCCAAGGCTTCTTATAACTTCTTCTAGAATCTCGAAGTGGATCTCAGATCTCTGTCAGAAATAATCGATAGTGGTACCCAGTGTAATCTCACAATCTTAGAGATATACAAGTCGACCAACTTGTCAAGTGAATAAACTTGTAACACCCCTAACCCGTATCCGTTGCCAGATTAGGGTTACGAGGCATTACCGATCAAATTACCACTCAATACGGTCATACAATTCAATCATGCACATAGTAATATTAACTCCTTTACAATAATTTTTTTAACTAAGTTTAACCAAATATAATCATGTATTTTATTTTATTCCAATACATGCGCATATTATACTTAATATGCAATATCACATGGCAAATAAACCAAAACACATTCGGTATAATCAACCTCACCAAATGATCAAGTATAAAATTTTTAAACATCAATGCCATGTACTCATTTTACCTAATTAATATAAACCATTTTAAAATACATACTACTAATCAAAGTATAATCAATTTACAAATTTAATAATCAAGCCAATATATATATATTTATTCATCTCATGAATTATTCTGTTAACACAATAATCTAAATTAAACCATTTCCACGGCATAGTAAACACATATATTTTACACATAAATAATCTTTATAATAAGACCAATACAACAAATTTAACATTAACATTTTACTAAACACTTGACTAAATGTTTTAAACTATCATTGCCAAATCACAAAGTTGATTATAATCATCATATATAATTTCATCACATAACCGAATACACAACACTTTATAAACAGTTTCCAAATTGATTCATATATCAAACACACCTCATATAAGTACCATGAAACCTAATTCCCCACATGAACATATATCATGATCAAATCTATATAATCATAAACATTATTTCTAGCCGTTTGGGTCCGAACCTATAAAGCCAATTTACAACCAAATATATATCCATCATTTTACCTCATCACCAAGCCATATTATATAATCATCCAGCACACATTATACCACATTTGATACTTCCAAAATAAGTTTAAGTCATAGCCATATACACACTAACTTTAACATTATAATCAAGCCATTTTCGTATGGCTATATATACAAATATACAAACTTCAAAACCAAATATATCAAAACAAGCCTATACATGCCACATAACCAAATCTCAAAGCATTAGTTACCAAAATGATAATCGGATAGTGTGATGACGTCTCCAACAACTTCCAACTCGAGCAATTCACTGAAACTCTAAAGACATAGGAAAAACACACAGAGTAAGCTTCGAGAGCTTAGTAAGTCATAAGCAAATAAATAACTCAATATTAATATCAACTTAGTTTAATCAAACTAATTTATACTATTATGATCACTTTTATTTTCAAGCTCACAATTTCATATATAACATATACTTCCATGTACAAATTTTACCTTGATCGAATATACATGTATCTATTATCAAAATAACATACTTCAAAGCCATATTATCAATGTATATATAACCGAATATTTAAACTCTTATATACATATCTTCATAAAGCAAACCATAATAACACATATATATACATAATATGTGGTCGAATATATATTTTACAATTGCCAAATATGAAAACACATACATTTCATTTACAAAATCACCTATACTTTTCATTTGGCCAATTATAGATTTTCCTATACATATATACTCTCATTTATGTCATGAATACATAAGTAAACCAAATGTATACTTTCACATATGCATACATATAATTCACATTAACATGTAACATTTATATCATTAATTCAAACATTCCACTTGCCATAATTTCATAATTTAGTATGAATACATACCTGAGCCTTTTAAATCGATTTTTCATGCGTCAGAAAATAGCATTACATAACATTTTTATCACATATCTTTCAGCCAATTTACCTTCATTTCAAATAAGTAAACCACATTCACATACCTGATCACTTTAGCTCATTTAACACATTTGATTACTTTTACCGTTGTTCACATAAAATTTGCTAGGCATAAAGCCTAGTACAATACACCGGCACAGAGCCTGCTAGGCAATAAGCCTGATATAATACACCGGCATATAAAGCCTGCTAGGCAATAAGCCTGATATAATACACTGGCACAAAGCCTGCTAGGCAATAAGCCTGATTTAATACACCGGCACAAAGCCTGCTAGGCAATAAGCCTAATTTAATACACAGGCACAAAGGCTGCTAGGCAATAAGCCTAATTTAAAACACCGGCACAAAGCCTGCTAGGCAATAAGCCTGATATAATACACCGGCACAAAGCTTGCTAGGCAATAAGCCTGATATAATACACCGGTACAAAGCCTGCTAGGCAACAAAGCCCGAATATGACTGATACAAAGTCAGTCTTACACATAATTCATATTTCGGAAATCCTAATTATTTCTTAATGTTCATATTAAGCTTTTCAAACATCATATCTCAATTGAATCGAACTTGTTCCCAAATCTCATAAACATTTATACATTCGCCTATAACTAATAAAAATTCACACAATTAAATTCAGCATATAAAGATCATATACATTCAAATTTTAAAACGTTTATTGCTTATCGACTTACCTCGGACAACAGTAATCGAAACGAGATGACTAATCGACCACTTTGATTTTCCCCCCGATCCAAATCCGAATTCCACTTTTGCCAATCTAATTAATATCAAAATTAACTCACTTATTCAACATTTCATTTTTATCTAAGGAGACATAATCTGGGCATTTTACATTTTATCCCCTAACATTTCACATTTTCACAATTTAATCCCTATTTCAAAATAACACAAATTACTCAAAATTTCATCAAACCCATGTTAGGCCGAATTTATCTTAGGTCTCTAGCAACCCATTTCTTTTTTTTATTTCACGTTTTGACCCCTCAATTTACAAATTTCTAAATTTAGTCCTTAATACACATTTTTATCAAAAATCACTTAATTAAACATGAAAATCAAACATCAAAGATTTATTATTCATCATAAAACAACAATTTTATCACATAATAAACAATGGAAAATATCAAATTCTTCATTAAATCCAAAAATTAAGGAATGGGTTTACTAGTACTCGAAGCAACGATCTCCAAAACGTAAAAATTATCAAAAACCGAGTAAAACACATACCCGAATTAAGCTTCCAAAGGTGCCGAATATTCAAAGCTTCCAAACTCATCTTTTTCTTTTCACATTCGGCTATGGGGAAAGATGATAGCATAAAAAGACAAAAAAAACATGGCTTTTGATTTATTTAATTAAACTTTTTTTTAACATATTACCATTTTACCATTAAAATAAATTCATATTTACACAAATGCCAAACCAAATTGCATCCACTATCTTATAAATGGGCTATTTACCATTTAAGGCCATCAAATTAAAAAGCCAAGACCAATTGACACCTTTAACTAATAGCATGCAACTTTTACGTTTTACGCGATTTAGTCATTTTTATTAAATCAAGCACACAACGATAAAATTTTCGTACGAAAATTTCACACATATCAATTCACATACTTTAAACACAGAAAATAATATTAAAATATTTTTCTGACTCAGATTCGTGGTCCCGAAACCACTGTTCTTACTAAGGTCTAAACCGGGCTGTTACAAATCTGTCCTTACTGGAATAAAATGAGCCGACTTTGTCAACTTATCAACCACAACCCATATAGTATATTTCTTTTTGGGGTCAATGGTAATCCAGTCACGAAGTCTATAGTAATTTTGTCCTACTTCCATTCGGAGACCATCACAGGCTGTAGTAAAGCTGAAGGTACTTGATGTTCAGCTTTGACTTGCTGACATATTAAGCATTTCGATACAAATTCGGAGATGTCTCTCTTCATGCCGTTTGACCAGTACATTTTCTTCAAATCATTATACATTTTGGTACTTCCCGAATGAATAGAAAAACGGCTATCATGTGCCTCTTGCAAGATTTTCTAAATAATTTCATCATTCCTCGGTACATAAACTCTGTCTCTGAACATTAAACATCCATCAGAACCAATCTGAAAATCTGATTCGATACCCGCCTCACACTGAGTTCTTTTGGCTTGCAGGTCACTATCATTAGTGTGAGCATCATAAATTTCCTGAAGAAATGTCGGCTTAGCCCTTAGCTCTACCAAAACCGAACCATCATCAAACAATGCCAATCGGGCGCTCATGGCCCTCAATGAAAACAAAGATTTTCTGCTTAACGCGTCGGTGACCACATTCGTCTTTCTCGGGTGATAATTGATGATCAGCCCGTAATCTTTAATTAGTTCTAACCATCTTTGTTATCTCAGATTGAATTCTTTTTGAGTCATCAAATACTTCAAACTCTTGTAGTCTGTGAATATAGGACAAGTCTCACTATATAAATAATGCCTCCAAATTTTCAAGGCAAAAACAATAGTACAAGCTCTATGTCGTGCGTCGGATAATTCTTCTCGTGTGGCTTCAATTGCCGTGATGCATAGGCTATCACCTTGACATCTTTTATAAGTAAACAACCCAATCCGTTTAAGGATGCATCGCTGTAAACCACAACTCTTTTCCCGACTCAGGTAATACTAAAACTGGAGCTTCTGTCAACAATGTCTTCAACTTCTCGAAACTCTGCTGATACTTTTCTGACCATTCGAACTTAACATCTTTCTATAGCAACCTCGTCATTGGAGTCTCTATCATGGAGATTCCTTTCACAAATCTTCAGTAGTAACAGGCTAAGCCCAAAAAGCTTCTAGCCTCGGTTACATTTTTAGGTGGTTTCCATTCAACGATGGCAGAGATCTTACTTGGATCAACTCAGATGCCCTCACCTGAAACAATATGACCCAAAAACCCTACTTCTTGGAGCCAAAATTCACTTTTTCTAAACTTAGCATACAATTGCTTTTCCCGTAAGGTCTGCAACATAGTCCTCAGATGCTTCGCATACTCTATCTCATCCTTAGAATACATCAAAATGTCATCAAAGAACATAACGATGAACTTGTCCAAGTATGGCCGAAATATCCTATTTATTAGGTTCATAAATACGACCGATGCATTCGTTAACCCAAATGGCATGACAAGAAATTCATAGTGGCCATGCCTCATTCTGAAAGCTGTCTTAGGCACGTCCGACTCTTTAACTCGCAATGATTGTAGCCGAATCTCGGGTCTATCTTAGAGAATACAGTGGCTCCCCTCAACTGGTCGAACAAATCATCAATTCTTGGCAAAAGATACTTATTCTTAATAGTTACCTTGTTCAGTTGCCGATAATCTATACATAGCCTCATCAAACCATCTTTCTTCTTTACAAATAATACGGGAGCACCCTAAGGCGAAAAGCCTGGCCTTGCAAAACCTTTATCCATCAGTTCTTGCAACTGTTCTTTTAATTCTTTCAACTCGGTTGGTGTCATCCTGTATGGAGCAATAGAAATAGGAGCTATTTCTAGCACCAGTTCAATACCAAACTCTATCTCTCTATCAGGAGGTAATCCGGGTAGTTCCTCCGGAAACATGTCTAGATATTCACACACTATTGGTACAGACTCAATCTTCATCTCTGTTTCATTAGTGTTCAATACAAAGGAAAGGTAGGCTTCGTGCCCCTTCCTCATATGTCTTTGAGCAACTATTGATGTAATTACAACTGACAGAGTATCCCACTCTCTTGAACCAACACGTAGAATCTCACCATCTGGGCACTTCAGTTCAATATACTTACCACCACAGTTTACAATTACATCATGCAGGGCTTACTAATCCATGCCAAGTATTACATCAAACTCATCAAATAGCAATAACATAAGGTTAGCCGAAAAGCAATGACCCTGAATCGTCAAAGGACAATTCTTACAGATTTTATCAACTAGGACTGACTCGTCTAATGGGTTCGGCACTCTGATTATAAATTCCGTAGGTTCAATGGATATATTCATACTAGACACTAATCTCATGAAAATGTATGAATGCGTCGATCCCGAATCAATTAAGGCAACAACAGAAGCGTTAAAAAGAGAAAAAGTACCGTGATGACGTCAGGGGCAGAGGCTTCCTCTTGAGCCCGTATTGCATACGTTCTTATCGAGGCTCGAGCCTCTAATTTTCTAGTGTCTTTAACCGCAGCCCGACTGCCACTAGCACTTCCAGATATCTCAGAGGTCTACCTCGTGAAATATGAGTACTCGCTTTCGGGGCTACTTCCACCTCTTTATCGGTTCGCTCTGGGCAATCTCTGAGGAAGTGGTCAAGAGAACCACATCTATAGCACGCACCGCTCTTCATCCGACACTCTCCGAAGTGAAATTTATTGCAACTTTTACACTTCGGCTTTTAGCCATCTACACTCCCCACACTAGTCACCATCGAGGAGGAAGACTTTTGATTATGTCATTTGGAGCCTCTCGCTCTACTCGATATCCTACCGATGAAGTGGAGCGTTCATGTTTGCTCTTTGATTTCTTTGTGGAAAATAAGAGCGCCCTTCCGCTGGATCTCTTGCTCAAAACTCGAGCTTCTTTCTTAGCTTGCTTCTTTTCATTATTCAGCTCCTCGGCCTTCTTGGCCCGATCAGCTAATGCAGCAAACTCTTGTATCTCCAGAATCCCAATTAACAGCTTGATTTCCTCATTCAAACCTTTCTAGAAGCGTTTACACACTTCTGACTCTGTTTGAACCCATTTAGTCGCATACTCACTTAGCCTTTTAAACTCCCTTTTGTATTTTACTACAGTCTTATTTCCTTGTTTGAGTTTGAAGAACTCCTTTCGCTTCGAGTCTAAGAACCTTTGACTAATGTATTTCTTCTTAAACTCCGCTTGGAAAAATTTCCAAGTGACGTTTTCCTTTGGTACCACTGAAGATACAGTCTTCCACTAGTGGTATACACACTTTAAACATTTTCAGGTGTATAAGATAACTCATCCAATACTCGTGTAGTATTCTCAAGCCAGAACTCGGCTCGTTCAACATCATCATCAATCTTAGCCCTAAATTCTTCAGTCCCATACTTTCTAAGCTTGTCTACAGGGGCTTTACCAATTCTTACAGGTGCCACACCTCGTGGCACTTCCTCATCAGGTCGGTTAGGGAGCGGGGGAAGTCGTGGAATGTTGGGGCGATTCCTTAAATAATCCCTAAACCACTCATCCATCCTGTCAAAGAAGGCAACTTTGGCCACTTTCTAGCCTTCAGACTTAGGCCTTCTACTACTATTATAAATAGCTCGTTGTACAGAAGCTGGAGCATGCCTCTCGGCTCTCTTAGACTCATCTTGTGCTTGATTGGAAGACATTTACTATATTCAAAGATAGTTAAACTGTTAGGAGATATCACACTATCAACATTCCTATAATGGCATGTATAGCTAAACTCGATACACTCTACGGTAGTCCCAGAATCGAATAAATCGTAGCTCTGATACCATTAAATGTAACACCCTTTACCCATTCCTGAGATCGGGACCGACAGAGGCATTACCAGACACATACACGGACACTTTCGAGAAATACGGGTTATATAATTTTGTTCCAATTTGAACCCAATCAAACAACACATTAGTGTCCTTATTATGGGCCTACGAGGCCCAAAATATACATTGAAAATGGTCCAGGTCTAAATCGAGGACCTAAGAAAATTTTAAGAAAATTTCTAGGTTAATGTCTCACACGCCTGTGTGGAGACAATGCACATGCCCATGTGCTTCGGGACATGCTCGTGTCCCCTACCTATGTGGAATTAATTGAATTTATTTCCTATTTCAAACCTACAGGGGTTTTCACACGACCGAACACATGTCTGTGTCCCTAACCCGTGTCCCTAACACAGCTTGGACACGCCCGTGTCCCTCACACGGCCTAGACATGCCCGTGTGATCCCCCGTGTCCAAGAACTTGGACATTCTATTTATGACATCAACATGCATTTAGGGGCACATGGCCAAGACACACGCCTGTGTGTTAGGCTGTACCCTCCATACGGTTGAGACACATGGCCATGTCTCTACCCGTGTGTTTACTACCATGCATTCTAATTTAAAATTTTTAGGTGCAGGAGACACATGGCCATATCACACGCCCATGGGGCAGTCCGTGTGTCACACACAGCCTAGCCACAAGCCTGTGTGTCTACCTGTGTGGACCTTGTTAGGTTATTTTCCAAGCCTTTGGTCACCCTCTAACATCCACTCTCACTTATAGACTCCAATGATATTTAACATGGCCTAATTATACTCTTAAATGACCTTAATAAACCTCATTGCATATAAACCTTATCTCATTGGTTTTACACATGCTAGGTTATTCCCTTTGTACTAAGGATTTCTATGCCTTATAACACTTTTAAGGTTGGCTCATTATCTTAACTCATTGCCCATTACAACTTAGCCATCCCTTGTGATTTAGTCATATTACATATACTTAATTGTGATATGCCATATTTAATTATCACAAGAACATTTGGACATAAACATGCACCAATTTGTAGGTCATAACCTACATCAAAATGAGCCAATTTCCATGGCCATATACAAGTGAACACGTATACTTTTATAAGCCCTCATGTTGGTTAATCAAATGACACATATAACACAATAGCAAAAGTCCTATGCATGCCATTGAACAAAATAAAAGTATCTATATACCAAAGCTAGAAAAGATGATAGAGTGTTGATTCTCCAACTGTTTTCCAACCTTTACGAGTCCTCGAGCTCTATAAGACAGGGAAAAGAGAGGGGTAAATGTTTGCATGCTTTGTAAGCCCGAATACCTAGAATGTAAACTTACTGATTAATTAGCATACATCTATATTAGGTAATAAAACCTACAAGTATGAAATAGTTTCCCTATCACATGCACTCAATCAATAGGTTAGTCCAATAACAATGCACCATGTAATTTGTCTTAGATGAGCCTATCATCCAACATTTTCATTTTCATATCTCATGTCAATCCCGTTGAGTCTCTTGTAAATCTCGATAGATTATCCATTTATCGTCAAGTCGTAAGAGCGATCGTCTCAAGTACGCACTCCTACGAACCTCACATCTTACGGCGGGATTACCAATCCAGGCTAAATCCCCCGCAATGTAAACTCATAGGGTGATGTCGGGATTACCAGTCTAGGATAAATCCCTTATAGCGAAAAACACCCTCAATGAGCTCGGATCTGAATTACCAGTCTAGGATAAATTTAGACCCTAATCGGATTACCCGTCCGAGCTAAATCCACAATGCACACATATTCATCGGGAGGCTCGATCACTCTAGGAACACCCGTCTGGGCTAGATCCTTTCTATATTTGAGATCAACGAATTACCCGTCTGAGCTAAATCCTTTTCTGCAACACATGCAGGATCCCAAGTCATGTAAGCCAAGGTTTATCCATCGAATTTCCCTTTTTACTTCAATCAGGACATTTATTATCATATCATTATTATTAACATATTTCATAGATTTTCATGCCATCATTATAACCAAATATCGTGCATTCATAACACATGTAATTAGGCATATTAATAGTTTACTTAAAGTTATTCGAACTTACCTGGTATCCGTTTCAGTTTTGCGTCTCAGTTATTCCAAAACCTTTCGTTTTCCTCGATTGACCTTAGAAATTTGTTCCTCAGGGTCTATAACAATAGAAATGAATTATTAATATCTCACATTATTCTTTCGAGTCTAAATTTCACCCCCGGACAAAATGACCATTTTTCCCTAATCTTTCACATTATTTACGATTTAGTCCATAGGCTCATATGATGAAATGCATGAATTTTCTACATTACCCAAGCCTAGCCAAATGTTCTTTCCTCTTATGGCAACCCACATTTTCCCATTATTTCACATTCACCTTTTTCAGAAAAGGTCTTTTTAGGGGTTTTTCATGAAAATCACCTAGAAAAATATGCTTAACACACATCCAACTTTGATATTCCTCCATAAAACATCAAAGAATAAACATGTCACACATGGGTCACTTTGCAAACATGAACCCTAACTCAAAATATGGGTAGAAATGGAAAGAGTAAGCTACCGGGATTTCAAAAATATGAAGAACATTAAAAGCGAGGCTTGGGAGCACTTACTATTGAGCTTGAAAATGTTGAAAACCCTAGCTATGGAGGGCTTGAGAAATTTGGCTAGATGAGGGAGAAGAATGGCTGATTTTTGCCTTTATTTTCCCATTTTATTTCATTAATTAGCCAAACAACCAAAATACCCTTAAGCCCATTCTTTAGAATTTTATCCATACATGGCCATTTTTGTCCAAAAACTTAGAAATTGGGAAAATTTCTCCTTAAGGATTCTAATTAGTAATCTAAAGAAATTTCATACAAATTGCTTCTAGAATCCTAGTTTTGCGTTTTATTCATGTTGGTCCTTATTTTCCAATTAGACACCTTGCTCATAGAATTTCTTCATAAAACTTTAACACATGCATATTTTCATATTCTAGACCTCATAATAATCATAGAATAGGCCCTATTTTGGGATGTTACACGAGTTCTCTTGTGAGGCATGATTAACCTGATCATAAGATGGTAACAATTATTTTCTCAAAATTTTAATTAATATAAAATATTAATAATTCAATAAATTGAAAAATTAGATAATTGAATAAAATTAAATTTTAGGAGAAAAATTGGTCTTACCACCTTTTTTGTAAAAAAAAATTAAGAGCTTTTAAGAAAAATAATTTTGAATCAAAAGATGGCAAATTAAAAGAGGTTGAGAGGTTTTTAGCTAAGGATGGGTGAAAGGGTGGTGTGCCGCTTAGGTGTACAAAGCAGCAGCGCGCAGCAAGGTATGTGAGCAATGTGCGGATTGTTAAGCAGGCCTGGTGTGGGCATGCACGAAAGCTGGGCACTAGTGTAAGATACGGCCTGGGCAGTTAGGGCTAGAGCAGCAGGCGTGCCAAGGAGCAGCTTGGTGCTGAGCAGGACTAGGCGCGCAATGCAGCACGCGATGGAGTAGGTGTGTGCGAGATGGGCGTGTGGCATGCGATGGAGCTGAGGTTGCTGGTTGAATGGCTACTAGGTAGCCACAGCACTTAGGGAATTTGGTGTTTAGAGGGAATGGTGTATGAATGAAAAGAAATAAAAAGAGATGGGTTGAATTTATAGTGAAGGGAGTAGGAACTAGAGCAGAATTCTTGGTATAATTTAATAATTAAAAATTCTAAGTGCTAATTCTACTCAAAGTAAATAACAATTAATAATTAATATAATGCATATTAAATTATTATTTGCTATTAATTTATTAAGGTAAAAGCTTATCAAATAAAAAATGATTAAATTAAAACTAATCCTAACTCTATATAAAGTTGATAATAATTAATATATATTATAATGGATATAATTATGTATTAATAATTATCATCTTTTTTTATTAAACTAAAAACATTTATTCTAGAAGTCTTTTGAAAATATTTACAAAAAGAGGCATCTAATTTTTAATATTTACAAAAAGAACAACCACATTTTGAAAATTATTTAATTAAGTACCTAGACTTAAAGAAAATCTAGAATAGAGTTGCAATTTAAATCTTGGATCAAAATTGACCCTTTTATTTGAAACTAAAAATTTATTTTGCCATTTAGGGGATAATTTCATAAGCGGTCCCACTTAAGTTCCAATCTCCTAGACAGAATTTATTTAAACATACTAACCCCTAAAATATACCCTCAATCATTTATTCAAAACGAAGAACAAGAAAAATTAAATATCTGATAAAATAAACGAGATATGATTCCGTTAAATTTTATCTCCCCAATAATGTTTCAAGCGTTGAGCATTAACTTGAAAATTACCTCCCTTACCTTGAAGTTCAACAACTCCGTACGGATAGACTCGTTGAATCGTAAATGGACCGGACCAATGTGATTTTAACTTACCTTGAAAGAACTTTAGTCTGGAATTAAATAACAAAACCTGCTGACCTGCTTTGAATTCACGAACTTGAATGTGCTTGTCATGCCATTTTTTATGTATTTCCTTAAGCAAATTGGCATTTTCGTATGAGAACATTTGAAATTCTTCTAACTCATTGAGCTAGAGCATCTGTTTCTCTTTAGCAAGCTTAAGACCCAAGTTGAGTTGTCGAAGAGCCCAGTATGTTTTGTGTAGATGGCAGGCTTTCCCAAAGACTAACCTATAGGGTGACATCCCTAAAGGTGTCTTGTATGCTATCCTATAAGCCCATAAAGCATCATCCAGTCCTTTAGACCAATCTCGTCGGTTCGGGCAAACTATCTTCTCAAGTATGCCTTTTATCTCCTTGTTTGCTAGTGCAGCTTGTCTATTCGTCTGCGGATGGTAAGCTGAGGCAACCCTGTGCTTGACTCCATGTTTATCTAATAACCATTTCAACCACTTTTTTACAAAATGGGACCCTTCATCACTGATGATGGCTCTTGGGGTTCCAAACCTTGTGAACACATATTTCTGTAAAAGCCTCATCACAACCTTAGCATCATTTGTCGGATATGCTTCAGTCTCAATCCACTTAAACATATAGTCTATGGCTACCAAGATGTACTTGTGAACCAAAGACGGAAGGAAAGGACCAAGAAAGTCGATACACCAAACATTGAATAATTCTACCTCAATGATGTTTATTCGAGGCATCTCATTTTTGTTAGTGATATTTTCGAACCTTTGACATCGATCACTTTTCTTTACGTAAGCATATGCATCTTTGAATAGTGTTGGCCAAAAGAATCCGGCTTGCAATACCATGGTCGCAGTACGTGTACCTCTGAAGTGTCCCCTACTTCGAGCTGAGTGACAATGGTATAAAATCTTATGTACTTCATCACGCATCTCTTGATCATTTGATCTGCACACTTTTCAAAAAAATACGGCTCTTCCCAAAAATAGAACTTCACATCGTGAAGAAACTTTTTCTTTTGATGATACAACTCACAAGTTAAAAAGTTAGCAATATTAGCAAACTAAGGGGTATTATGGACATGATTTACCTTCAGAATGTGTTCATTTGGAAATGTTTCCTGTATGGGTATAAGTGGATAATTCCCTTATTGCGGCTCCAATCTGGACAAGTGACTTGCTAACTACAACAAAATAGGTTTTTAGCGGCATTTTTTTGGCCTTTGGCGGTAAAAGCGCCGCAAAAAAATGCCACTAAAAATAAGACGCTAACATTTTGCGGCGTTTATGTAAAAAAACGCCACTAAAGAACATGACTTTTAGCAGCGCTTTCAAGAAAACGCCGCTAAAGAACGTGACGTTTAGCAGCGCTTTCAAGAAAACGCCGCTAAAGAACGTGACTTTTAGCGGCACTTTCTGTACAAACGCTGCTAAAGAACGTGGCCTTTAGCGACGCTTTCTGTACAAACGTCGCTAAAGAACGTGGCCTTTAGCGGCACTTTTTATGCAAACGCCGCTAAATGTATGTTCTTTTGCGGCGTTTTTGGTAAAAAAATGCCACTAATTTTAGCAGATTTCTAATATCCTAATTTCATTCAAATATAATTCTTCTTGCAACATCAAATCCAACCAATAATAGCAAATCTAAATGATACTTCAAGCAACATCAAATCCAACCAATAACAGCAAATCTAAATGATACTTCAAAAATTCAACGAAAGATATATTTATAAATGAAATAACAAAATATTCTTATAGTAATGTTAAAAGTTATATTGTTAAAACATTCATACAATAAGGATATAAACGTCTAAGATGGTGGCTTCTGGGATTGCTGAAACATCTGCATCATATTCTGAAGCTGTAGCTGGAGTTCGTTGTATTTTCTTTTTTGCTCTGCTTCCCTCGCTGCTGCCTCCTCTTTAAGTGATGCTGCCTCCGCTTTAAGTTGAGCAATTTCCTCAACTGTGCTCGCTTGCATCTGAGCCATCTGATCTCTTAACCTCTGAACTTCAGCTTGAGCTTGTGTAACGCTCCGATTTTTAGGGCCTACAAGAGTTGGGCTTTGAGTCTGGGATTCGGATAGAAGGAAACCTGAATAATTAAGAAGTTTTAAATATTACCGTTTAAGAAAAAAATTTGAATTACTACTAGAAAATTTTTACTATATTTATTATTGCGGATATTTTAAAATTTTTATGAAATTTTAATTAGTATTATGAGATAAAATTATTATTAGAAAAATATTACTGTATGTATGTTTGAAAATTTTTATGAAAATTATTATTATTTGCTGTATTATTGGTATTTGAATTTTTTATTATTAGATATGTTTATGAAATTATTATTATTAGTAGTAGTAATTAAATATGTAACGAAGGGGTATAATGTGGGGAAAAGTCCGGGGCTCGGCCCATAGCTTTAGCAAAATTCTTGAATCTTGCCTCTTAAGGGAATCTGGGCAGTAGGCTTCATTAATAAATTAGGGCTGAGTTTTAGCACAAGCAGGCATCTCGCCCAGTGGCTAAGGACGCTAGGAGGACATTAGGGAGGTGCTTGGGTTCAAGGTGTGGCGTGCACAATTTGGGTTTTTTTAATATGCAGATCACGACTAGAATAAGGGTTAAGAGGAGTTACGAGTATAATTTAACACAAAGAGCGCCTTGGTGCAGTGGCAGCAGAGCGCTAAGGAGACACAGTGGTCACGAATTCGAATGCAGGGGACAGTGAAACTTGTTTTATTTCTTTTAAGTAGCCCGTGACTGAAGCAAATAAGGCTTATAAGTAAATACAGTCATATTATAACAAAAGCGAGGTTGTGTCACAGCGGCAAGCAGTGTGGCTGAGTGTTCTGGAGGTTGAAGGTTCGAGTGGCGTGGAAGGTGGAATTTCCCTTTTATTTTTAAGCGGACTGGAGCTTCAGCAGGTAAGGTTTAAAATTAAATATGACCATATATTAGTACGGAAGAAAGTATGGTTTAGTGGCCAGCAGCACGGGAGTAGGTTTAAGGGCGAACTGAGTTCTGGAGTTCGAGCTGTTGTACACGCAATGGGCTACCAATTTTGCTGCTCACGTGGGGGGGTTAGAATTTGACCGAAACTCTTCTTAGCAGCATGATGAAGCGGTGGATAAGGTTGCAGATCAGCGGTTAGGAGTTTGAATGAAATTCAAACTTTGAATTTGGCCAGGAATTAGGGAGCTAAGGAAGGAATTAAAATTGGAAAAGGACTTTATTTTATTCTAATCTTATCTTATTTCTTTTGCTCATATTCTTTTCTATTTTTCTCAAAAGTTGAACAATTCTCTCATTTTCTATTTTCTTTCCTCGAAGTCAAATTCTTTTTAAAACAACTTTTTCTTCTCAAATATTGGTTGCCGATTACTCCTTTGGTTGAAACCATATCTCCTTTCCTTTTAATCTTTCAAAAGACCGAACCTCTAATCTTACATCTCTTCCTCTACTGATTGTCTGTTCGATGGTGAACTTATCGTTACCTATTTTTTCTGTTAGATCGCAATAGCCTAGGATAGATCCAAAAGCTGAAAAGCCTCATATTTTAGTGATTCGAGAATTAATATTTAGATCTATTTTCTACCCATGTTTAAGTTGGATTCACAACGGATCTGGGGTAGGAAGGTATTTGGAATGTTCTTCAACGAGTAGATCTCTTGGTAAGTATTCGAACCTTCTTTCCATTTGTATCTTGTGGTTTAAGAAAAGCTGAAAACCCCTATATACATAGGGTGGCTGTCGACTAAGATTGAAAGAGTTTTTTTGGTGTTATTTGGTTTGTTGGTGCTAATGAGGATTAAAGGCTACTGATCGAGGAGTGTGTGAAAAGCTTGGATCATCGGGGTGACTAAATCTAGATCTAGTCATCAATTTCGGCAAAGGTATGAATTCTAGGGCCATTGTGGATGATGGCCGAATATGTAAGTGTTAATAGGTAGTCTTCGATTTGGTTTAAATACTAACATGATCTAATCTATAAGCAGTTGATTATAGGAGAAATCGTGTAAGAGATCTCGTCAAGGAATATCGCAAATTAGGTGTGTAACGAACCCTCTTTCGTAGCTTAAAACGATATATGCCGAAAAGCTGAAATACCGAAATTCCAGCATTTTGAGGACTCGTGAGCACGCGAATGCTCATAGATTAGTTAGTTTCACTAAGTTCGATGATCGGGATTGTTGGAACAGGTAAGGGTACAATTTTGTGCACGATGGTAAATTGGGCCTCGAGGGGCTGAAATCGGGCCCAATGGGCTTCCGGGCCATTTAGGTAAATTTGGTAGAAAATGGAATCCTGTAAAATTGCACGTTACAATTGTTAATACCGTTGTGGAATATAGGCTAAATGGGCCTAGGTGACTAAATCGACATTCGTAGGGCCCATTAGGGGTTTTGGGCCTAAAAGCCCGAATTTGATAAAGTGTATTAAAATCATTGTTTAAACACTTAGAGTTATTGGAAATGGTTAATGAACATGGAAAACCCTAATATTTGGTAAAATTTCAAAATTACCCTTATAATATGAAAATGACTGTTTTGCCCCTAGGTAAAAATGACCATTTTACCCTTAGGGTTTAATTATGAGTTTGATGCATGAGATTCTGATATAAATGATTTGATACAAAATACACATGATATATTCATTTATGCATGGGTTGGGTTTATATGGATGGAGGAAGTGCAAAAGGGCTATGCCCTAGTTTACCGAAAAGGGCTTTGCCCCAGTTTATCAAAAAGGGCTTTGCCCCAGTTATTAAAAGAGGCTAGGCCTCCAGTTATATGATAAAGCAACTATGCTGCTAGTGGAGAGTTTTGGTTGGGTGGGTTGAGTTATTCCCACATGGAGAGCTTGGTTGGTACGGGTGTAGAGTAGCGATTGGTGGGTTGAATAGTATCCCCAAATGGGCTTGCATACATTCATTAATAATGCATGTGGAATTGATTTGGGCCTATGGGCCATACCGTTTACAGGAAAGGCTTCGGCCCAGTGATATGATAATGAAAAGGCTTCGGCCTAGAGACATGAATAATGAAAAGGCTTCGGCCCAGTGACATGAATAATGCAAAGGCTTCGGCCCAGTATATGTTGAGGTTGAAGTTGGGCTTAGGCCCAGCAGGCTGATATTGTTTTGGGCTCTGAAAGGGGCTTGTTGCACACTGAGTTTCCAAACTCACCCTCTTCCTAACCTTATAGGTGAGCCTTCATTTGGGGACTTGGAGTCGAAGGGGATTCAGAGTGGCCACGGTGATCGCTTTTGGGCTTTGAAATAAGTGACTGGTTTTTTTTAGTTTATCTTATTTACTACTTATTTTTGGGGTTGTAATAAGGCCATTTTAACTTTGTTTTTTTTTCTGGGATTATTTTATTTTTAATAACTTTAAATTGGTTGATAATAATTCAAATGGGCTAGACTTAGGGCGCGTTTTCAAAACGATACTTGTTTTCAAAATAACACAACGTCACGATTATTCGATTTATCAAAGATATCCACTCAGAGAAATTTCAACTCGTTATAACCAAGTGTGGCAATGGTTGTGGGCATGTCTAGGATTGGATCCAACCGAAGAGCTTGGTACTTAAGCAGCCTTCATGGCTCACCTCTTCTGTTATGGATACCTACCTGGTGCCCAACTTCCATTCACTTTGTTAACTTAACAAAAGTCAGTTTTTAAAACACTAAATCAAATCATGGATTTTTAACTTTAATGTGGCACTTCGAATTCAGCCATAACGTCTGGGTCGGGTTTGGGGTGTTACATTTAGTGGTATCAGAGCCTAGGTTGCAACAATTCGGCTGTGGATCGGGTCTAAAAAGGCTTTCAAAATATTTTTTAAACCCAAGAAGGGTATTTTTAGAAAAAAAATCCAGAAATTATTGTTTTAAAGAGACTTTTTTCCAAATTTGTCGTCTTCAAAATACACATGTTTTGAGAATTTATTTTAAGGAGGTTAGATTCTTCTAAGTCTTCTGAAATCTGATGTGGCACACTGAATCCCCGGCACCAAGTCTATAAGTACTTTTGCCTTAAATACTGTACTAAAACCTTACTGTAGATAGGATTGAGACTTTACTATAATCCTGTAGTTAGGTTGATACTGAAACCATAGAGATTGAGATAGTAGGAACTAAAAACCCAGAAAGATTGAGACTATAATTAGGCTATGATTCTGTAAAGAACAAAAAAACTCTAAAATACTATTTCTGCATAAGTCATATGAATAAATAGTAAAATTTTTGAGATCTTTGTAGTTAATTGATATGTGTACTGGTAATGTAGAGTATTGATATGGATTCTGAGGGTAAGAAAAGTCTACCAACTTCGGGTAGTGGTAACTCGGAGCTTGGTACTGAGGCACTGGCCGAGTTAGCAAGGAAAGTGGTAGAGGAAGTATTGGATACCAAAATTAAGGAAATTAGGGAAACGTTTCAAGTAGGGTGCTGGGAGTGTAAGAAAAGGAAGGATCCTAGTTCTCAGAGAACAGAGCCCCCTTCTGTGAAACATGTTAAGGCACGACCAAACTTTCCAACCTGCAAAGACTGCAACGGGCGTCATCCGGGTGAATGCCATAGGAAGACAGGAGCATGTTTTAGATGTGGGTCCAAGGAGCATCGAGCTCAGGATTGCCAAGTTTATTCTATTTGAGTGTGTGTTACGAATTGTATGCGTGCTTGATAAATGTTCCTTTACTTTGGTAATTAGATGTTTTGGGTCGTACTAAGAGTTATTTTTAATTAGAGTGCGCAGCGGAAGCATAGAGGTTTGACTTGAGTAATATGGTTAGTTGATAGTTGGAAATTTCGAGGACGAAATTTCTTTAAGGGGAGTAGAGTTGTAACGCTCCAATTTTTGGGGCCTAGAAGAGTTGGGCTTTAAGTCTGGGATTTGGATAGAAGGAAACCTGAATAATTAAGAAGTTTTAAATATTACCGTTTAAGAAAATATTTTGAATTACTACTAGAAAATTTTTACTATATTTATTATTAAGATATTTTAAAATTTTTATGAAATTTTAATTAGTATTATGAGATAAAATTATTATTAGCAAAATATTACTGTATGTATGTTTGAAAATTTTTATGAAAATTATTATTATTTGCTATATTATTGGTATTTGAAATTTTTATTATTAGATATGTTTATGAAATTATTATTATTATTATTATTAGTAATTAAATATGTAACGAAGGGGTATATTGTGGGGAAAGGTCCGGGGCTCGGCCCATAGCTTTAGCAAAATTCTTGAATCTTGCCTCTTAAGGGAATCTGGGCAGTAGGCATCATTAATAAATTAGGGCTGAGTTTTAGCACAAGCAGGCATCTAGCCCAGTGGCTAAGGACGCTAGGAGGACGCTAGGGAGGTGCATGGGTTCAAGGTGCGGCGTGCGCAATTTGGGTTTTTTAATATACAGATCGTAGCTAGAATAAGGGTTAAGAGGAGTTGCGAGTATAATTTAACACAAAGAGTGCCTTGGTGCAGTGGCAGTAGCGCGCTAAGGAGACCCAATTGTCACGAGTTCGAATGCAAGAGACAGGAAAACTTGTTTTATTTCTTTTAAGTAGCTCGTGACTGAAGCGAATAAGGCTTATAAGTAAATGCAGTCATATTATAACAAAAGTGAGGTTGTGTCACAGCGGCAAGCAATGTGGCTAAGTGTTCTGGAGGTTGAAGGTTTGAGTGGCGTGGAAGGCAAAATTTCCCTTTTATTTTTAAGCGGACTGGAGCTTCAGCAGGTAAGGTTTAAAATTTACTATGACCGTATATTAGTAAGGAAGAAAGCATGGTGCAGTGGCCAGCAGCACGGGCATAGGTGCAAAAGCGGACTGAGGTCTGGAGTTTGAGCTGTTGTACGCGCAATGGGCTACCAATTTTGCTGCTCACGTAGAGGGGAGTTAGAGTTTGACCGAAACTCTTCTTAGCAGCATGATGAAGCGGTGGATAAGGCTGTAGATCAGCGGTTAGGAGTTTGAATGAAATTCAAACTTTGAATTTGGCCAGGAATTAGGGAGCTAAGGAAGGAATTAAAATTGGAAAAGGACTTTATTTTATTCTAATCTTATCTTATTTCTTTTGCTCATATTCTTTTCTATTTTTCCTAAAAGCTGAACAATTCTCTCATTTTCTATTTTCTTTCCTTGAAGCCAAATTCTTTTTAAAACAACTTTTTCTTCTCAACCGTTGGTTGCCGATTACTCCTTTGGTTGAAACCATATCTCTTTTCCTTTTAATCTTTCAAAAGACCGAACCTCTAATCTTACATCTCTTCCTCTACTGGTTGTCTCTTCAATGGTGAACTTATCGTCACCAATCACAATAGCCATATTCTAGGATAGATCCAAAAGCCGAAAAGCCTCATATTTTAGTGATTCCGGAATTAATATTTAGATCTATTTTGTACCCATGTTTAAGTTGGATTCACAAGGAATCTGGGGTAGGAAGGTATTTGGAACGTTCTTCAACGAGTAGATCTCTTGGTAAGTATTCGAACCTTCTTTCCATTTTTATCTTGTGGTTTAAGAAAAGTTGAAAACCCCTATATACATAGGGTGGCTGTCGACTAAGACTGAAAGGGTTTTTTTGGTGTTATTTGGTTTGTTGGTGCTAATGAGGATTAAACGCTGCCGATTGAGGAGTGTGTGAAAAGCTTGGATCATCGGAGTGACTAAATCTAGATCTAGTCATCAATTTTGGCAAAGGTATGAATTCTAGGGCCATTGTGGATGGTGGCCGAATATGTAAGTGTTAATAGGTAGTCTTCGATTTGGTTTAATTACTAACATGATCTAATCTATAAGCGGTTGATTATAGGAGAAATTGCGTAGGAGATCTCGTCAAGGAATATCGCAAATCAGGTGTGTAACGAACCCTCTTTCGTAGCTTAAATCGATATACGCCGAAAAGTCGAAATGCCAAAATTTCGGCATTTTGAGGACTCGTGAGCACGCGAACGCTCATAGATTAGTTAGTTTCGTTAAGTTCGATGATCGGGATCGTTGGAACAGGTAAGGGCATGATTTTGTGCACGATGGTAAGTTGGGCCTCGAGGGGCTGAAATCAGGCCCAATGGGCTTCCGGGCCATTTAGGTAAACTTGGTAGAAAATGGAATCCTGTAAAATTGCATGTTAAGACTATTAATATCGTTGTGGAATATAGGCTAAATGGGCCTAGGTGACTAAATCGACATTCGTAGGGCCCATTAGGGGTTTTGGGCCCAAAAGCCCGAATTTGATAAAGTGCGTTAAAATCATTGGTTAAACACTTGGAGTTATTGGAAATGGTTAATGAACATGGAAAACCCTAATATTTGGTAAAATTTCAAAATTACCCTTACAATATGAAAATGACTGTTTTGCCCCTAGGTAAAAATGACCATTTTACCCCTAGGGTTTAATTATGAGTTTGATGCATGAGATTTTGATATATATGATTTGATACGATATGCACATGATATATATGATATGCACATGATGTATTCATTTATGCATGGGTTGGGTTTATATGGATGGAGGAAGTGTAGAAGGGCTATGCCCCAGTTTATCAAAAAGGGCTTTGCCCCAGTTATTAAAGAGGCTAGGCCTCCAGTTATATGATAAAGTAGCTATGCTGCTAGTGGAGAGTTTTGGTTGGGTGGGTTGAGTTATTCCCCACATGGAGAGCTTGGTTGGTACGGGTGGAGAGTAGCGGTTGGTGGGTTGAGTAGTCTCCCCAAATGGGCTTGCATACACCCATTAATAATCCATGTGGTATTGATTTGGGCCTATGGGCCATACTGTTTACAGTAAAGGCTTCGGCCCAATGATATGATAATGAAAAGGCTTCGGCCTAGTGACATGAATAATGAAAAGGCTTTGGCCCAGTGACATGAATAATGCAAAGGCTTCGGCCTAGTATATGTTGAGATTGAAGTTGGGCTTAGGCCCAGCGGGCTGATATTGTTTTGGGCTTTGAAAGGGGCTTGTTGCACACTGAGTTTCCAAACTCACCCCCTTCCTAACCTTGCAGGTGAGCCTTGATTTGGGGACTTGGAGTCGGAGGGGATTCAGAGTGGCCACGGTGATCGCTTTTGGGCTTTGAAATAAGTGACTGGATTTCTTTAGTTTATCTTATTTACTACTTATTTTTGGGGTTGTAATAAGGCCATTTTAACTTTGTTCTTTTTTTCTAGGATTATTTTATTTTTAATAACTTTAAACTGGTTGATAATAATTCAAATGGGCTAGACTTAGGGTGCATTTTCAAAACGATACTTGTTTTCAAAATAACACAATGTCACGATTATTCGATTTAACAAAGATATCCACTCAGAGAAATTTCAACTCGTTATAACCTAGTGTGGCAATGGTTGTGGGCATGTCTAGGATTGGATCCAACCAAAGAGCTTGGTACTTAAGCAGCCTTCATGGCTCACCTCCTCTGTTATGTATACCTACCTGGTGCCCAACTTCCATTCACTTTGTTAACTTAACAAAAGTCAGTTTTTAAAACACTAAAACGAAACATGGATTTTTAACTTTAATGTGGCATGTCGAATTCGGCCATAACTCTGGGCCGGGTTTGGGGTGTTACAGCTTGACTCCCCAAAGGCATGTATTGCTGCGAGCTTGATCCAAAATATTGGGTTGGGTTAACACCAGTTCCTTGAATTCAAACCCGACCATACCTTTTAGGACCCAAAACTTCAGTAATAATTTTGTTATCAATGTTCTCAAGATTAGCAGAACTATCGCTCGAAGCAATCGCTTCATACTCCACTTTTTTATCCTTTAGTTTCTCCTAATAAATCAATCAAAGATTTAGAAATGAAATATATAATAAAAACAAATGCAACATAACTTAACATTATTTTAAACTACTAACAACAAATTAAACATTATAAATATTTAAAATAAATTAAATTTTATTAAGGAAATATACCATAATTTCTCCAGCTTCTGAAGTCATTGGAGATCCATCTTTTTTCCCATGTGTAATGTCAAAAAGCTGAAGGCGTCCAACTTTTTGACCGAATGAGAGTTCCTACAATATAGTAGTAAAAATATTATTTAATAGAAAGTAATTAATATTTTAAACAATTAATAAATTCAAAATACCTCGGCCTCAGCTACACAAACAAAACTTTTCGGCCCTACTGTATGCGTGAATTTTTGTTTTTGCCTGTTGCTTGTTCCAACTCGTTCACGGTTCTACATTATGAAATTATTATTATGTATATAGTAAATACTATAAACCGAAATAATTATAAGAGTTTGGAAGTACGTAATACCTCTCCTTTCTTTGAATTCCAGAATCTAACTGCATCTTCCCATTGGTACCTCAGCATCCCCGGTGGGACATTTCGCAATTTCACTTCGAGGCTTATATCTTTCTTAAAACATTCTTTCTTTAAAGTACTTTTATGGTCTCTCCATTTTTTTCCCAATGCCTTCTTGATATAAGTATCCGAGACCACCAAAGAAAATCTCTCCTAAAAAACACAAGTTTAGAAAGTAAATATAAATGAAACTTAAACAAAAGTATTATAAATTACATTCATGTTTTGTTACCTTAATATTATTGAGAGCTTGATTTTTGTTACTATCAGGCATTTGATGCCATGATTCATAGTTGATAGGCAACATATTGGCATTTCGTGCTATAATGCCCAAATATCCTACTAAAAGTCGAGCTTCTGATCCAACAGACTGACCAAGATTGTTTCTAGATAGTTTGACACACTCGACAGGAGTTAACTCGTATAGATCTTCAAGCAGCGTACGTCCTCGACCTCTACACGTCCCACCACTTTCGGCTGAAAAATGGTATACTATAATATAAGAATTTGAAAAAAAAATCAACAATAAAAGTCAACACGCATGTAAATTAAATTTTACATTACTTTGATTTTCTGCAGACTTGTCAGGTGTTTCCAGAACATTCGAAGATCCAATGACAGTCTCTTGTTCACTATTTGTTGCTTCCGAATTTGGAGTATTCTGAACAATACTTAGATCTCGTAATCTTCTTCTAGGCATTTTTCCTGTAATACACATAAAATCGTTGAAATTTTAATAACTAATTACAATAATAATAGTACATATAGAATAGTTGAAATATTTAACAAGACTAAGATTTAAATTATAATATTACATATAATTAAAAAATCGTAAAATCTTACTACATCATTATTTGTAAATATCTTCAACCAAATCATGGCGAACCCATTGATGTTCTGTACTAGTACTAGGGATATTTTCTAATAAACCATAATTTATACATATTTTTACCCCATGTTTAACACATTTTATGGATGTTTTCCCATTATAATTGGTGAATTCGATGCTCCTAATGCTTTAATTTCATGTTTTATACCTAGGAGAGCATAGGAAAGCAAAAGGAACAAGAAACGACCCGAAAACAGAGAAAATAGGCCAAAGTACGAAATCAACACGGCCTCGACCTCTTCACACAGGCAGACCACATGGCCGAGTCAATTTGGCAAGCTCGAGCACAACCTGAAGTAATCCCACACGGGCGTGTCACACGGGCGTGTCCCTGCCAAGCCTAAGTTGAGTCCAATTCAGAAAAGGCTAATTTTAAGGGCTCTTAGGCATTCCAAAGCCTATAAATACACCCTAGAGGAGGAAGAAAAGGGACACACAGAATAGGGGGAAGGAATTACCCCAAGAAAGTCGATTGATCCATCTCAGAAGCCGGATTCATCACCAAGACTGAAGATCCCTCCTCAATTTCCCTTTAGGAGTTTTGGGTTTTCTTTATGTTTTGTATTCTTTATTATTCTGAGATGTTTTCTTGTTTAGTTATGAACTAAAACCCCTAAATACCTAAGGGGAATAAAACCTAAGACGAATCTTGTTATTATTTTTTGAATCGTATTATAAATATTTAACTTGTTCTTAATTATGTGTTCTTAATTCTTGTTTTGATATCCCAGGATACTGATTCAAGATAAGCCCTTATTCAGAGGAGGAATAAACCCTGTTTAAGAGTACATTTGTCATAATTAAGCGGAGTTGATTGCGCGCCTTGACATAGGGTGACAAGATTTTGCCAGATTAGGGTGAAACCTAATAAAGAGATCCATAGATCGAGTTAATGCAACCCTAGAGTGTTAATTAGAGAAAGGTCGTGGTTATTCAATCTAGGGATTAGACGTTATTAGTCTTGAATAGGGATAATAACATAACTTAGGGATCTCTACAGAAAAAGTTAAATGAAGAAATCGTCCGATTCGGAGCCAGAATAACAAGTACAGTCTAGGTGGATTTTTCCTTAGGTATTGCCTTCATTCAATTGATTTTCCCAAAAGCAATTTCCCAATTCTATTCTCTGTGAGTTCTTAGTTTAGATAATTAGTTAGTTAAAACAAAAACCTCTTTATTCTTAGGCCAGATAATAAAAAGACAATCATTACTAGTACTTTTAGTCCCTTTGGGTTCGATAATCCGGTCTTGCTAAAACTATACTACTGTTTGATAGGTACATTTGCCTACATCGCGATAATAGTTAGTTCAAGAACGAGTAATTATAAATATTTAAAACTTATCACGAAATCAGGCGATCAAGTTTTTGGCACTGTTGCCGGGGAACTAAGATATTAGGAACACTCAATTTTTATTACTTTAGCCATTTATTTTTCTTACAATTTAATTTATTATTATTATTTATTAATTTACTTTTTCTTTCTCTTGGAAGGTTTTTATAGTTTATGACTAGAAGAAACCCGTCAGGACCACTACTTTTTGACGAAGAAATCGATCGCATAGTATGCAAAAACAAAATAGAAATAAGGCGAAGCTTAAGATACACAGAGAACGAGCAAGAAGACGATACTCAAACCCCAGCCGAAGAGATGGCTAAAAACCAAGACAATCAGCTACCTCCTGTAATTGCGGCTAATCAAAATCCTGCTCCACGCACTATGTATGATTATGCTAAACCTTCTTTAACAGGAACTGAATCTAGCATAGTTAGACCTGCTGTAGCTGCAAATACTTTTGAACTGAAACTGAACATAATTCAAATGATACAACAGTTTATTCAGTTTGACGGTATGCAAGATGAAGATCCCAACACTTACTTTGTAAACTTTCTGGAATTTTGCGATACATTTAAAATCAATGGCATTTCTGATATGCCATACATCTTCGGTTGTTTCCCTTTTCATTGAGGAATAAAGCTAAACAGTGGTTGAACTCGTTACCACTAGGGTCAATTACTACTTGGGAACAAATAACCAAAAATTTTTTACTCAAATACTTTTCGCCAGCTAAAACGGCTAAATCACGCAATGATATCTCTTTGTTTGTGCAGATGGACTTAGAAACACTTTGCAATGCATGGGAGAGATACAAAGACTTACTGAGAAGGTCCCCTCACCCTGGGTTACCGCTTTGGCTTCAAGTTCAAACATTTCATAATGGCCTAAATCCTTCGACTCGACAAATGGTTGACGCAGCTGTGGCGGAACCATCAACAATAAAAGACCTAAAGATGCCTATGAGTTTATAGAGGAGATGTCACTGAATAACTATCAGTGGCAAGTCAAGAGGACTAAGCCAACTGAAGCAGCAAGCGCTTATAACGTAGATTCGGTTACTATGATATCAAACCAGGTAGAACTTCTAAATAAAAAGATTGATGGTTTTCTTAGTTCTTCACAGGTTTACCCAGTAATGCAGTGCGAAGCAAGTGGAGGTAGACCAAACCATTCGGAATACCAACCTTATGGCCACAACATGGATAACGAGCAATTAAATTACATGGGTAATAATCCTCGACCTCAAAACAATCCATATAGTAACACTTACAATGCAGGTTGGAGGAACCACCCCAATTTCTCATGGGGCGGTCAAGGAAATCAAAGACCACAACATCCTCCGAGTTTTCAACAACCACCTTACCAACAGGAAAAGAAGCCGAACCTTAAAGAGATGCTCTTAAAGTTTATATCAGTGTCAAAAACTTATTTTCAGAACACCGAGACAGCATTTAAAAATCAACAAGCGTCGATCCAATGGCTTGAAACTCAAATAGGCCAGCTTTCCAAACTAATCTCCAAACGACTACAATGTAGCTTGCCAAGTAATACTGAACCCAACCCAAGGGAACAGCTCAACGCAATTAATATTCAAGATGAAGAAGGATTTTTTGAGCCTGAGCCAGAACCAAGGCAAGAAATTGTGGTAAGCAAAGGTCAAGGTGAGGTAGACCACAATACAAACAAATCGATGAACGTCGAATATAAACCTCGTGTGCCATACCCCAACGCGACAAGGAAAGACCGCTCAGATGAACAATTTGGTAAATTCCTTAAACTCTTAAAAAAATTACACATTAACTTACTGTTTATTGAAGCCCTGTCACAGATGTCAAATGCAATGAAATTTTTAAAAGAGCTTTTAGCAAATAAGCGGAAGTTGGACGAGGTGTCGTATGTAGAGCTAAACGTAGTGTGCTCAGCTATTCTACAAAATAAGCTACCAAACAAACTAAAAGATCCAGGGAGTTTTACGATTCCTTGCTTAATTGGTAGTTTAGATGTTAATAATGCATTAGCTGATTTAGAGGCTAGTATTAACGTCATGCCCTACAAAATTTTTAAGCAACTAGGTCTCGGGAAACCCAAACAGACTAGGATGAGCATTCAATTAGCAGATAAAACTATAAGATTCCCTAGGAGTATTATTGAAGATGTGTTAGTTTAAATTGATAAATTTATATTTCTCGTTGACTTCATTATTCTAGAAATAGAGGACGATAGCAACACTCCTTTAATTTTAGGAAGGCCCCTTTTAGTAACGGCTGAAACGATTATTGATGTTGGCACAAGTGAGCTCACGCTTCGCATAGGAGATGAAACAATCACCCTTCAAGCTAGCAATTCTAGCAACACATCAGAAATTGAAGGTGATCATCTAAACCATTCTATTAAAACTGACCATATGGTACAACCCACTTTGCAGGAGATAAGTCTGAAGGAAGTGCATGAGCCATTCTCGAGCAATAGTAGAGGACCTGTTCATGAAGATCGAAGACTACAAATCGAGAAGTTAGATGAATGGCGGATGCATAAACCAAGAACACCTGACAAACCAAATCTACGATAGAACGAGCTCAATACCTCTCCAAATCAACTTAATGTTGGAGATAGAGTCTTCTTAGATGCCGTAGATCCCTACATTGTCGCTACCACACCGAATAAAGAAATTCCTCTTACGGTACTCAGCATTTTCCCATTCGGTACGGTCGAGGTGAGTCATCCCAAGTTTGACACTTTTAAGGTAAACAACACATGTTTAAAACCTTATTTTGATGAGATTGATAGCAAAAATAAGGAGTATAAACTCCTCAAACCACCATGATCATTCAACAGAGAAGTAAGTCGAGCTTAGACTATAAATAAGTGCTTCTCGAGAGGCAACCCGAGTTCTAACAGTTTTTAATTATTTAAATTTCAAGTTTTAAACATTTAGGTCACTAACAGAGTATTTGAAGCACAGGTTCCCAACTCCATACGGCTGTGCGATATGGCCGTGTGAAAAAAGGGTAAAAAGATTTCCCCAAACACAGGCTGCGATAAAATGCCACGGCCGTGCGACATGGCTGTGGTTTAATCTGCCAAATGAACACGAGCATGCGACACGTCCGTGTCTAGCACCCGTGGACAACACTATCAAAATAACACGGGCGTGTGCAGAGCGACACGACCGTGGGAGAAGCGAATCACATCACACACGATCGTGTAACATGATCATATAACCACACGGCCTATACACTGAGGCGTATGCACCGGCCGTGCCATTTGAGAAATTAGAATAATTCTTTATTTTATTTTTATTTCATTAAGTTTTTAAGATTTATTTATTTTCCTTTTAAACATGACTTATCTTTGTGACTACTATCAAGATTATACCCTTCACTCTCTTTTTATCATTCAAAATCATGCTTGACATCCAGATTTACTTCCAATACTCAATCTCGCCAATCCAAGAATATCATCCATTCTCAATACAGGAAGTTTCACTTCTCCCCCTAACTTATTTTTATACTCTAATATCTATCTTTGTGCATTAGGGGCAATGTACTTCTTAAATGTGGGGGGATATTTATTTCATTATCAGAAAAATCCCTGAATGACTATCTTGTTCTCTTGAAAAGCTCTCATATTATATTTAGGATAAATTTTGATTGATTTATGATTTTTTTATACTTATTGAATTAAAACATAGGAATTTATGCATTGATTGTTTAAACTTCAAGACATTAGAAAATCAAACATGATAAGTTGATTTTTAAGAATTTAAAATCTTAGGTTGTTTCCCCAAAGTTTAGGCATTACTTTGAGTTGGAATTCACAAGTTTTAAACATCAAAAAGCCATAATTTTTGTGAGATTTTTGAGCCTGTTGAGCATCTATTTATTCTTTCATGCTCACTTTTATTATTGCTTGGAGTGCGTCAATATTGAACTATTATTCTAGAACTTGCTTCATTATGCATGTCGAGACCACACCATTTGATTTGATATGTCAAAATGATTAAGGCACTTAGGATTAACCCACTAATGCCATGAAAAGCCTACCTCCACGATTAACCCCTAGTAAACCCCCTTGAACCTAACAAGCCATTTCTTGTATTACCCTTAATATTAACCCTTAACCCATTATTGTTGAAATCCCCTAAATTAATCCCTATTTTTGTCGAGATTTGAGTTGAACAAATTGCTTAGCTATGTCTTGTTCTTAATAGTTAGTCTATGTTATTTAACTTGTTTTAAAAAAAAAATTATGTGTACACATTAGTCATTCCTTATTCTGAAAAAAAGCTCTGTTGTACGCAAGTGATGATTAACTCTTTTTCTAGTTAGGCAATTTTTCAATTCAATCTCGATTCCTAACCCTTTGTTTCAGCTTGTGACCACACCCCTAACCAAGCCTCATTACAACCCTCTAAGGACCTTTTGATTAATGTATCATCGAAATTATAGTGGTGGAGATTTGATTCTCATGCAAGCATATGGTAATGACCTTTCATTATTGACTATTGAGTGTTTCATTTATTGTCCTTAAACACCTCGAGTGATTTGAGTGATTCTTTAGTAAGGATGTGAAACTCTGTGATATTCTAAATTGAAGATAATTACTTAGATGAGGGGAGACACCTTTGTTTTCGGAATAGAATGCTCAACTTCGAATGTTCTAAATAAAATGCTCAACTTTTATGTTCTTTTAGTTGAATTCTCAATGTATGATTACCTATGGATTAATTTGTGATATTATCGATAGAAATTATAAGTTGGGAAGAATTTATTTTGATTATGAGTTGAGAATTTTGCTTGAGGACAAGAAAATGCTAAAGTGTGGGGGTATTTGATAAACCGTAATTTATACATATTTTTACCCCATGTTTAACGCATTTTATGGATGATTTCTCATTAGAATTGGTGAATTCGATGCTCCTAATGCTTTAATTTCATGTTTTATACCTAGGAGAGCATAGGAAAGCGAAAAGAACGAGAAATGGGCCAAAAATGGAGAAAATGGACCAAAATACAAAATCAACACAGCCTGGACCTCCTCACAAGGCGGACCACACGGCCGTATCAATTTGGCAGGCTCGAGCACAACCTGAAGTAATCGCACACGGGCGTGTCACACAGGCGTGTCCCTACCGAGCCCAAGTTGAGTCCAATTTGGAAAAGGCTAATTTTGAGGGCTCTTAGGCATTCCAAAGCCTATAAATACACCCTAGAGGAGGAAGAAAAGGGACACACACAATAGGGGGAAGGAATTACCCCAAGAAATCCGATTGATCCATCTCAGAAGCCGGATTCATCATCAAGACTGAAGATCTCTCCTCAATTTCCCTTTAAGAGTTTTGGGTTTTCTTTATGTTTTGTATTCTTTATTATTCTGAGATGTTTTCTTGTTTAGTTATGAACTAAAACCCCTAGATACCTAAGGGGAATGAAACCTAAGACGAATCTTGTTATTATTTTCTGAATCGTATGATAAATATTTAACTTGTTCTTAATTATGTGTTCTTAATTCTTTTTTTGATATCCCAAGATTCTGATTTAAGATAAGCTCTTATTTAGAGGAGGAATAGACCCTGTTTAAGAGAACATTTGTCATAATTAAGCGGAGTTGATTGCGTGCCTAGACATAGGGTAACAAGATTTTGTCGAATTAGGGTGAAACCTAATAAGGGGATCCATAGATCGAGTTAATGCAACCCTAGAGTGTTAATTAGAGAAAAGTCTCGGTTATTCAATCCAGGGATTAGACGTTATTAGTCTTGAATAGGGATAATAACATAACTTAGGAATCTCTATGGAACAAGTTAAATTAATAAATCGTCCGATTCGGAGCCAGAATAACAAGTACGTTCTAGGTGGATTTTTCCTTAGGTATTGCCTTCATTCAATCGATTTTACCAAAAGCAATTTCTCAATTCTATTCTCCGTGAGTTCTTAGTTTAGATAATTAGTTAGTTAAAACAAAAACCTTTTTATTCTTAGGCTAGATAATACAAAGACAGTCATTACTAGTACTTTTAGTT
Organism: Gossypium hirsutum; assembly: GCF_007990345.1. Classification (NCBI taxonomy): domain Eukaryota; kingdom Viridiplantae; phylum Streptophyta; class Magnoliopsida; order Malvales; family Malvaceae; genus Gossypium; species Gossypium hirsutum. The sequence continues at coordinate 37,387,516 of NC_053431.1, read as the reverse complement.
CCTTTGGGTTCGACAATCCGGTCTTGCTAAAACTATACTACTGTTCGATAGGTACACTTGCCTACATTGCGATAATAGTTAGTTCAAGAACGAGTAATTATAAATATTTAAAACCTATCATGAAATCACGCGATCATTTTCATCTAAGTTTTGTTTTGGAAAAGGCAAAGTTTCTGATCTTTCGACGATGTCATCTCTACTTCTATTGCCATGTCAAACAAGTCTTTAGGGGTGTTCCGGAGTACAGCATACCAACCTCATAGTTGGATCTTTTGAATAAAAAAATTGTTTCACTTGAGAAGAAAATACATACGACTCATCCATCAATTGTTGTCCAGTGCGAATCAAACGAGAGAAATTAACCATTGTAAAACCAAATTGATCTTTTTTAATTCCGCGAGTAGTATTAACATCAACCCAATCACATCGAAATAAGACAACTTTCCATTTGCCATAATAATCCAACTCAATAATGTTAGTAAAAAGTTCGTAATACTCAACATTTCCCTCAACAGGATTACTGTCCCTAGCACTAGCATAACTTGTAATTGAAGAATTAACAACAATTCAACAATTTTGAGTTCTCCTCATTCTCTCGCGATATTTTGTATGAAATCTGAATCCATTGATGAGGAAGGCACTATATCTTTTTACTACCCTATTGGAACCTTGGTAAAGCCATTTAACTTCGTCATTGACATCCTTCCCACTCCAAACCTATTGCATCGAAAGTAAATTAAGTAATTATAAAGGTATTATGTAAAAATATTATTATTTGATTAACTAAATTTTGTGATGTGTAACTTATTAACTTCAGTTACATACCGTTTGGCTTAACCATTCATGAAAAGATTCTTTGAATAACTTATTAATCTCTCGATGTTGTAATCTTCGAGAGCGTGAATGAGATCTCAAGATTTGTTTGTACTCAATATGTTAAAAAGAAGTTTTAATTGGTTAGAAGATAAACAAATAAAAAAGATGAATATTTATCAAATTTTAGAACTTGTGTAATGGTTCAATTGAATTGTGGTGAAAAAGAACATATCGATGTGCTTGTATCCAAGATATATCATCTAATTCTGCAATTTCAACTTTGCCGATTAGTTCTCCGTAACTTTGGAATAAATAAGTTTCGGCCAAGTTATGATTATTGAGCCCAGCATTTCTACTTGGTCTATTCAATTGTGTTTCAACATCTTCTAAATATCTAGAACAGAAGGTCATACACTCCTCTGCCAAATAGCCTTCAGCAATTGATCCTTCTGGATAATGCTTATTACAACAATAAGACTTCAATTTGCTTAGGAACCTAAACACGATATACAACATTATCAAAAGTTGTAACTAAATGTATAGAGGTGAATGAATGAATATTTTACAAATCAATTAGCACATTTCTATAGGATACATCCATCGATAGAAAATCAGTCCACCAAGTATTGTTTCAAGAGGGAGATGGATTAGCAAGTGCACTATAATAGTGAAGAAGGAAGGTGGAAAGATCTTCTCCAAATTGCATTGTCAAAGCGGCTCGATCCTAAACTTTCTCAAGTTCTTCGACATCCAAAACTTTGCCACAAATAGCTTTCATTATATTGGATAGTTCAATTATATAGGACATCACCTTTTTTGACATACAACACCGTAAAACAACTGGTAGTAAATCTTGGATCAAAATGTGATAATCATGTGATTTTAATGAATATAGTCTTTGATATTTAAGACTCACACATCGAGATATATTTGATGCATACGTATCTGGGACCTTTATATCCTTCAAAAACATGCAGAACATGTCTTTCTCTTCCTTTGACATTGCAAAAATAGAAGGCGACAACCTATATTTCCCATTTGGAAGTACTTGGGGATGAAGATCACGCCAAATTCCCATGTCAACTAAATCAAGACAACTTTGAAGATTGTCTTTTGTTTTTCCATCGACATTCAAAATTGTCCCAATTATGTTCTTGCAAACATTCTTCTAAATATGCATAACATCAAGATTGTGGCTTAAAATGTTGTGCTCCTAATAAGGCAACTAAAAAAAATACTCATTTCTTTCCATAAGTCTGCCTCATTAGGATCATCCTCTTCATCAGATTCATCATCAGATTCATCCCTCGATCTTCTTTTTGTTTGCATGTTAGGTGGTTGATTCATCTTCCCATAACTAAAATTGATATATTTTAACATAAACAAGATTTCAGATCCAATAGTCTGCTTAGGAGCTCCTCTATACTCTCTAATACCGTCAAATAGAGTCTTCTAAAATCTAAATTTATGATTTCCATCTAACCACCGACGATACCCCATATAAGAGAACTTCTTCCCATTATACAACCACTTTGAATAAGTTTGCGCAACACAACAAGGGCAAGCATAACGTCCTTTAGTATTCCAACCAGATAAATTGGCATAAGTCGGGAAATCATTAATTGTCCACAACAAAGCTACACGTAAATTAAAGTTCTCCTTTCTTAATACATCATATGTCTCAACACCCGACCACAACTATTTTAACTCTTCAATAAGTGGCTGCAAATAAATGTCAATATCATTTCTGGGACCTTTCTCTCTAGGGATAATCATAGATAATATAAAAGAAGATTGCTTCATGCAAATCCATGGAGGCAAATTGTAAGGAACAAGCACTACAGGCCAAGTACTGTACGAAGTACTCATGATTTTAAAAGGATTAAAGTCGTCAGCTGTTAGCCAAAGCCTCACATTTAGAAGATCGCTTACAAAGCTTGGAAATTTATTGTCAAATGATTTCCAAGGTAACGAATCCATAGGATGCCTTAATAATCCATCATCGGTTCGTTGATCATTATGCCACCTCATAGAATCGGCTGTCTTTGACGACATGAAAAGCCTTTGAAGTCTTAGTATTAGGGGAAAATATCGCAAAATCTTGACTGGCTTCTTTCTTAACTGTGCCTCACTTTCATCCACATTTACATCTTCTGTATTCATATTTATCCAACGAGAATTACCACAAACATGACAAGACTGTTGATTTTTCTGATCACCCTAGTACAACATGCAGTCATTTGGGCAACTATGAATTTTATCATACCCAAGGCCTAAATCTTTCATTAGCCTCTTCATATCTTGACAAGACTAAGAGATTTTGCAAACGGAAGCATATCTCTTAGAAACTCTAGCAGCATTGTAAAAGAGTTTTTGGTCTACCCTCCCAAACATTTGAAGTGAAACAGACGAATGTAGAAGGATAATTTTGAATATTTTGATCCCTCGTAAATTTCTTCGTTCATTTCATTAAGTAAATTGTAGAAATTTGCCGCTTCTTCATTTGGCTCCTCATAAAGTGCACTTCTTCCCATTTCGGTAAAAACATCTCCACCAATATTACAATCATTGGATGCAATAAAATCAGGTGGAAACGGTTGCTCACCATGACTGTGCATATTAAATGCATCCCGCAACATACCTTCCATGTCATCTTGTCTAACATACTGATGGTAAGTAGTATCAGGATAAGTCAGATTAATCATTGAAAAAGTTCCACTAGATGTACACTCTCCATGGAAAATCCATTTTTTATACCCCCGAATAAAGCCATCAACAATTAGATGATCGTAGACAACTTCACAAAAATGCCAATTGATGTTGCCACACTTCTTACATGAGCAATGAATCATATTCTCTTGGCTTGCATTCTGAAATGCAAAATTTAGAAAAGTTTTTACTCCATTTCGATAGTTGTTGCTTACCCTTGACAAATTCATCCAAATCCTATCCATTTCGTAGTTCTTGAAATCTAAAGTTGACAATATATTACAGTTACTTAACTGTTCTCAATTGATTTAAATCATGCCGTTGTACTAAAATAGATAATACATATCAAGTATCTAATGGGTGTAAACTAATTCAAGTAAGTTGCGGGATTTTCAAGTATATATTTATGTATTATGTAAGTTAAGTAAGTTTTGTAAGTTATGTAAGATATGATATGATAAATATTTAAGTATTATGTAAGTTATGTAAGTTATGATATGATACATATTTATGTAAGTCATGTAAGTTATGATATGATATATATTTATGTAAGTTATGTAAGTTATGATATGATATATATTTTTATTATTTTGGGTTATTAAATTGGTTAGCTCTAGGGCGCGGTTTATAAAAGTTACTTATTTTCAAAATAACACAATAACCGAGCAAAGCTTCCGTAATGTAAACGTTTTCAAAGGAAATGAATATTTTAAATAGACTTAAACTTAATTAATTATTTGTGGACTAGTAACAGGCTTAAAGTGTGGCAATGGTTGTGTGCATGTCTAGGATTGGATCCGTGAAGAGCTTGGTACTTAAGCAGTCCAACAGACTCACCTCCTCTTTTCTGGCTTCCTACCTGGTGCACAGCTTCCATTCACTTTAACTTAAAACAAAACATTCTGCAAACCCTAAGAAAGATTTTTGGATAAAACATAACTTCTTTAGTAACATTCTCCATGTGACACGCTGAATTCGACCGTAACGTCTAGGCCGGGTTTGGGGTGTTACATAGACTATAAACAAGCGCTTCTCGGGAGGCACCCCGAGCACTAACGGTGTTAACTTCTTTAAATTTTAGTCTCTAACATTTAATTCACTAACTAAGTTATTGAACACAAGATTTCCAGAACCACAAGACCAGGAACACGGGCGTGCCGTAGGCTGTGCACATACCACGAGATGCAATACGGCCGTGTGATACGGTCGTGTGAAAAAAGACCAAAAGCATTTCCTGAACACGAGATCCGATAAAATTGCCAGGCCGTGTGACGTGGCCATGGGAAATCCTGCCAAAGTAACACGGGCAATCGACATGACCGTGCCCACCGACCGTGGTTAAGCCTTTCAAAATAACATAGGCTGCGCCTACATACACGGCCATGGGAGAAGCGAATGGATATCGACACGTCCGTGCAACATGGTCGTGTACACCAATGCGCCCATTTTTGAAAACCATGAAACGTACGGGCTGAGATGAGAGCACATAGGAGTGCCTTACGGTCATGTGCCTTATTTCTCTATAAACACCTATTATTTATTTTATTTTTATCTCTATATTTTGAAATTATTTTTTTATTTCCTTTTAATGCTATTTTATCCTGAGTTTTTACAATTTTTATTTTTCGGCTATTTCATTATGAGTAATTATACTTCAGTATATCTTCTAAAGAGTTCCTGATTTTATCACAATCATAAAGAGCTCCAAAGCTCATCATCAAATAGGAACTAAAAACTCCAAGGGTAAAGGATTTATGGATTAATGAACCTCTACCATCGCCGGAGTATCCTCCTCCACCCTCATCATTGCTTCGGCCGATTATTCTCCATAACTCCAATTCAAGGAGTTCAGTCATCATTCAGGAAGTTTCACTTCTCTCCCTATCTTATGATTATTTATCTTTATTTTTTAATATAACTATCTTTGTACATTGAGGGCAATGTACATCTTAAGTGTAGGGGGTCTTTCATATCATCATTAGAAATCCTTGAATTTTGTCTTATTTTCACGTGAATCACTCATATCACTATTAGAATGAATTCGAATTAATTTATGATTTTTATTAATATGTCTTGAATTGAAACATAGGCATTTATGCATTCATTGTTTAAACTTTAAGACATTAGGGAATCAAGCATGATAAGTTGATTTTTGAAGAATTAAAAACTTTTAGGTTGTTTCCCTAAGTTTAGGTATTATCTTGAGTTGAAATTCACAAGTTTGAACATCAAAAAGCCATAATTTTTGTGAGATCTTGAGCCCTTAGAGCATATTTTCTTCCTTTCATGCTCACTTTTATTATGAGTGCGTCAGTATTGATTTGTTATTCTAGAACTTGCTTGATTATGCTGTCAAGACCACACCATTTGATTTGATATGTCAAGATGATAAAGGCACTTAGGTTTAACCCACTCACTCCATAAAAGCCTACCTTCATAATTAACCCTTAGTGAACCCCTTTGAGCCTAACAAGCCATTAATTGATTTACCCTCAATATTAACCCATAACCTGTTATTGTTGAAATCCCTTAATTTCATCCCTATTTTTGTCGAGATTTGATTTGACCTAATTGCTTAGCTATGTTTTGTTCTTCTATGTATTTGATTTGTTCTTAAAATAATAATAATAATAATTCATTACATATTAGTATTAATTCATCGTTTTTGAGCTTGAGTTTTAATTCTATATTCTCAGAAAAAGCTCACTTGTATTCAATTGATGACTAGTTATTTTTCTAGCTTGGTAATTTTTCAATCCAATCTCGATTCTAACCTTTTCTTTTAGCTTGTGACCACACTCCTTAACCAAAGCCACGTTAAAACCCTCTAAAAAGACCTTTTTGATTGATGTATCAACTCAATATATAGTGGTGGAGATTTGATTTTCAAGCAAGCCTATGGTAATAACTTTTCAAATTGACTAATGAGTGCTTTCATTGATGTCCTTAAACACCTTGAGTGATTTGAGTGAATCTTTAGTGAGGATGTTAAACTCTGTGATATTTTGATAAAAGGTAATCACTTAGATAAGGGGAGACACCTATGTTTTCGTGATAAAATGCTCAACTTGGAATGTTTGAAACTTTGATGTACTTTTAGTTGAATTATCAATGTATGAATATTTATGGATTATTTTGAGATATTATTGATAGGGATTATAAATTAAGAAGAATTTATTTTGATTATGAGTTGAGGATTTTCCTTGAGGATAAGCAAATGCTTAAGTGTGGGGGTATTTGATAAACCATAATTTATACATATTTTTATCCCATGCTTAGCACATTTATGGATGGTTTCTCCTTAGAATTGGTGAATTCGATGCTCTTAATCCTTTAATTTCATGTTTTATAGTTAGGTAAGCATAGGAGAGTAAAAAGAGCGAGAAACGAGCCGAAAATGAAGAAAATAGACCCACGTGGGAAATCAACACGGCCTGGACTTTCTCACACGGGTGTGTCACACGGCCGTGTCCCTTTGGTAGGATTGAAGCACGACTTACACAGGTATACTACATGTCCATGCCTGTTCAACAGCCTTGACCACGGGCTGGAGTAATCGCACACGGGCGTGTCACACGGGCGTGCCCCTGCCGAGCCCAAATATAACCCTATTCGAAAAAGGCCAATTTTGGGGGCTCTTAGGCATTCTAAAGCCTATTTAAACACCTGAGAAGGCACTTAAGAGGGGGACGCAGAGTAGGAAGCAAGGAATTAGTCAATGAAAGCCAATTGATCCATCTAAGAAGTCGGATTCATCATCAAGACTGAAGATCTCCCTTCAAGTTCCTTTAGGAATTTTGGGTTTTCTTATGTTTTGTTATCTTTATGCTTTGGAGATGTTTTCCTTCATAAGTATGAACTAAAACCCCTAAATACCTAAGAGGAATGAAACCTAAGATGGATCTTGTTATTATTATCTGAATTGTATGATAAATATTTGATTTGTTCTTAATTATGTGTTCTTAATTCTTATTTTAATGTTCCATGATATTGATTCAAGTTAATGCTCTTATTCAGAGGAGGAATAGACCCTGTCTTTGTCGTAATTAAGCGAAGTTGATTGTGCGCCTAGAGATAGGGTGACAAGATTTTGCTGGATTAGGGTGAAACCTAATAAGGGAATCCAAGATCAAGTTAATGTAATTCTAATGTGTTAATTAGAAAGAGATTTCAATTATTCAACCTAGGGTTAGATGTTATTAGTCTCGAGAGAGATAATAATATAACTTAGGGATTTCTACGGATCAAGTCAAATGAATAAATCATCTAATTCAGAGTCAAATAACAAGTGAAGTCTAGGTGGATTTTTCCTTAGGTATTGTCTTAATCAATCGAATTTTTTAAAAAGTATTTTCCCAAATTTTCCTTTTGTGCATTCTTAGTTAGTAATTAATTTAGATAACCAAACCTCTTGATTTTTAGGCTAGATAATAAAAAGGAAGTAAATACTAGTAGTCATAGTTCCTTTGGGTTCGACAATCCAGTCTTGCTGAACTATACTACTGTTCAATAGGTACACTTGTCTTAATCGTGATAATAAGGTAGTCTCAAGAACGATTCATTTATAAATTTTTAAAACCTATCACAAATATCACGCATCACTTCCACCGAAATTAAAAGACCCAGGAAGCTTTACTACACCCTATAACATTGGTGAACCCTACTATAGTAAAGCTTTGTGTGATTTAGGAGCGAGTATCAACTTGATGCCTAAGTCTATTTTCAAGGTGCTAGGGATAGGTGAAGTAAGACCTACAACTGTAACTCTTCAGCTAGCAGGCTGATCTTTAGCATATCCCAAGGGAAAGATTGAGGATGTTTTAGTAAGAGTTGATAAATTTACTTTTCCTGCTGATTTCATTGACTTAGATTTTGAAGTAGATAAGGAAGTGCTGATCATCCTTGGAAGACCTTTCTTAGCCACGAGAAGAATTTTAATTAATGTGTAGAAAGGTGAACTCATCATGCGAGTTCAAGACGATCAGGTAACCTTTAACATTCTTAAAGTGATGTAATTTCCCGATCTGACAGAAGAGTGTTCAGTTATGGAAAAGTTAGAAACCTTGGTTTCTATGGAAAGCAATTTTGAAGAAGATCCATTGGAGGAAGCCTTATATCTTGACCCTTTGAAAGATGAAGAAGGTGAAGAAAACATGGCTTTGATGGAAGCCAATCTGAGAAATTTTATTCAATCCATACAGTTTGAACTGTTGGAGTTAGAAGTCAGAGAATTTGTGCAACCTAAGTTGTCAATTGAAGAACCACCTAAATTCGAACTAAAGGTACTTTCTTCCCATTTGAAATACGTGTATTTAGGTGACTATTCCACTTTGCTAGTGATTATTTTGGCAGAACTGATGAAAGACAAGAGGAACAACTAATTACTATTCTAAAGAAATTTAAGAAAGCAATTGGTTGGACCATAGCTTGTATTCAAGGTATAAGCATTTCTTTTTGCATGCATAAAATTATTTTAGAAGAAGGTGAAAGAGCTCGAATTGATGGGCAAAGGAGGCTCAATCCTGTTATGAAAGAAGTTGTGAGAAAAGAAGTGATCAAATGGTTAAATGCAGGAATCATCTATCCTATTTCAGATAGTTCATGGGTAAGTTCAGTGTAGTGTGTGCTAAAGAAAGGTTGAAGCACGATTGTTGAAAATGAGCATAACGAGTTGATTCCAATGAGAACTGTTACTGGTTGGAGAATCTGTATTGATTATAGAAAATTGAATAAAGCCATTCGGAAGGACCATTTTTCATTGCCTTTTATGGATAAGATGTTAGATCAACTGGTAGGTAATGAATTCTATTGTTTTTTTTATGGCTATTCAGGATATAACCAAATGGTTGTAGCTCTGGAAGACCAACATAAAACAACTTTTACTTGTCCATATGATACGTTTGCTTTTAGGCTAATGCCTTTTGGTTTATGCAATGCACCTGCAACATTTCAACGATGCATGATGGCAATATTCACTGATATGGTTGAAATTTTTGTTGAGGTTTTCATGGATGATTTTTCCATTTTAGGTAACACTTATGATATTTGTTTGAGTAATTTTGCAAGGTATCTAAGAGATACGAAGAGATGAATCTTGTCCTTAACTGGGAAGAATTTCATTTTATGGTTAAAAAAGGGATTGTCTTAGGGCATAAAATCTCAAAGAGAGGAATTGAAGTCAATAAAGCAAAGGTGGACGTAATTGAAAGATTACTGGCCCCAATTCATGTGAAAGGAGTCAGAAGTTTCTTAGGCCATGCTGGTTTCTACTGAAGGTTTATCAAATATGTCTCGAAAATTTCTAAACCGTTGTGTTTGTTGTTAGAGAAAGATACAGTGTTTGGTTTCAACAAAGCATGTTTAGAAGCTTATGAAGATCTGCGAAAACGGTTAATCTCAGCCCCAATAATCGTTACACCTGATTGGAGCTCACCTTTTGAGTTGATGTGTGATGCAAGTGATTATGTCATTGGAGTTGTGATAGGTCAAAGAAGAAACAAAGTGTTTCACCCTATTTACTATGCAAGTAGAACTTTGACGGGAGCCCAACTCAATTATACGGTAACTAAAAAGGAACTCTTTGCTATAGTTTTTGCTTTTGACAAATTTCACTCATATTTTATAGGTACCAAAGTTACAGTATTTACTGACCATGCAGCCATTAAATACTTGCTCACGAAGAAAAATGCGAAACCGAGGCTAATTTGTTGGATACTTTTACTCCAAGAATTTGACCTTGAGATCCAAGAAAAAAAAGGTGTCAAAAATCAAATAGCTGATCATATGTCGAGGTAAGATGAGGTAACTCGGTCATGTATTCCTATCAACGAGAATTTCACGGATGAACACTTATTTGAGGTAAGTCGAATTCATGAAACATAACACCCTAACTCGTAACCGTTGCCGGAATAGGTTAAGAGGCATTACCAGACTTATAACTCAGTTCAAAACAATCATTTATCCAATAACATTAAATCTTAATCAATATCATTCATTCACATTCAACATGTACTTAAAACAAGCATACAAAGGCTTAATCATGTATTCGGGACTAGATTGTAACATATTAAAAATTTCAGAAACTTAGAAACCCTTTCAACATTTTAAATATCACACACCCGTGTGAACAAGCCGTGTGCCTCACACAGCTAGTAGACACGCTTGTGTCTTAGACCGTGTGGAAATAGCGCATACATGCTGACTTGTGTTACACGGCCGACGACACGCCAGTGTGCCAGGCCGTATGAAAATTGGAAAGTATACTGACTTGAGTCACACAGCTGACCACACACTTGTGTGTCTAGCTCGTGCACCCTTGGAAATGGCCACACACGCCCATGTACCAAGGTTGTGTGCCTCACACGGCCAGTAGACATGTCCGTGTGTCTAGGCCATGCTCAAGGCTGACTTGAATATCTAATTATTTCCCCAGGGGACACACGGCCATGTAACATAACCATGTGTCGCACATGGTTGAGACACGCACCCGTGTCTCTACCCGGGTAGACAAAACTAAGCTATTTGCAAAGCCATTTTGCCACCCTATAAACACAAACATTTATAAGCATAATTGACCACATTTACGCAACCCAATTGGCAACCATAATAGCCATTTCAATAAAATGTATACCAATTCAACTTGATACTCAATTTCCTATTTAATACCATGCATAATTCATTCATCTAACATTACATATCAATACCTCACTTGCATATTTTCCTTCAAACATTACCATACCAAAACATACCATATTTAAGCATATATATGCAACCAAAACATGATACCAAAATAAGCCAAATCACATGGCTTAACTTATATACAAAATCATTCCCAAATCATGATACCAAAACATAATTACTTTTTTCAAACTGGCCTATACACGTCATATTTACATGTCCACAAGTTTAAAAGTACCAATCGGGAATTGGATAGTGTAATGTGCAAATTTGACTTGTCTAAAACAAGCGAACCTCCATAAAACATAGAAAAAGAAACAGGGTAAGCTTTATAGCTTAGTAAGCCTGTATAATTCAGAATTAAACTTACCATTTATACATAATCAAAGCAATAATAAAAATGCCAACAACTCAATTTAACCATCACCTATTCACAAGTATTCATCACATATTAGTCATTTAACAAATACATAAACCATTCTTAATACAATACTTTGTAACATTCCAAAATTCACATATGATACATATAACACTTATAACCCGTAACTTATCCGTATAAAAAGTATTTAGGCCCGTTGAACCTATTAGAACTTCAAAGGATACTCGAGTGATCAATATCAATAATCCATCAATTCTTTATCATATATGCTCTTTCGAGCCATGTTCGGTAAGCTCCTCCTAAGTTGATGGACAGTAAGCTCTATTGAGCTGAATCGGTAAGCTCCAATGAGCTAAAATAGTAAACTCCATCGAGCTGAATCGGTAAGCTCCGATGAGCTGAAATAGTAAGCTCTATCAAGCTGAATTGGTAAGCTGCAATTAGCTGAAACAGTAAGCTCTTACGAGCTGAATCAGTAAGCTCATACAAGCTGTGGTGAGTCCGCAACAAATGCAGGAGCTCGACCAATACGGTAATCCCAGTAACATGTCACTCGTATCCAATGAATTCAAATAGTTCAAATGGGGCTCGATTACACATACAATGTAACAATAAGACATTCATACTTCAAATATCTCAATTATACATGTTCTTTTCAATAATCACAAGTATAGAAAAGTTTAATTCTAATTATACGACCTTACCTCGTATTTGCTCATATAATCATTGTCTACTCGTCTACCTTTCGTTTCCCCCGATCTAATTCCGGTAATTGTTTATCTTGATCTATACATTATCAAATTCAATATTTTCTATAACCATTTAATTCAATTCACATATATTTGGCAAATTACACATTTGCCCCTGTACTTTTGACTACTTTGTAATTTAGTCCTTTTTACACAAAATGGAAAATTTATGCAATTCACCCTTAACCCATAGCTGAATTTTACATAACCTCCTAGGAGCCCATATTTTCATTTTATTCACATTTTTACCACAACATTTCTATCTTTCACAATTTAATCCCTAATTCTCATTTTTGTCAAAAATCATTTTATAACACTTTTATACCATCAATAATCTATCATTAACAACAAAGAACTAAAGTGTTCAACAATGGAAATTTTCAAATTCATGAACATATTCAAAAATTAAGCTATGGGCTAGCTAATATACGAAGCAACGATCTCAAAAACGTAAAAATCATCAAAAATCGAGTTCAAACCGTACCTCAATCAAGCCAAATAGGTGCCTAACCCTAATATCTCTTCTTGACTTCTTTTTCTTTCAATATTTTGTTATAAAGAAGAAAATATGATGATATTATGGCTTTTGTTTTATTAAATCTTTACTTAATATATAAATTACTAATTTAACCTTATAATAAACCTTACTATATCATGTAATTCATGGACATAAATGTCCACTAACCATAATCATGGTCAAATAACATTATAAGGACTTCCATATTAATAAACCATATTTATTTAATACATTTAAATAATAGAACTCAACTTTTACGTATTATGCGATTTAATCCTTTTTACCAAATTAACCATTCATTCGGTAAAATTTCTTTACGAAACTTTCACATAATAATTCTATCATGCTGAAGACCTTATTAAAGTAATAAAATAAATATTTTACTTCGTATTTGTGGTCCCAAAACCACTGTTCTGATTTGACCTAAAAACGGGCTGTTACACCTTAGTTTGCTGATTTTGCCAATTATCTTCCATGTGGAATAATTCCTTGAGAAATGACATACCAACATACATCTTAGTTGTTCTAGACTATGTATCCAAGTGGGTTGAAGCTGAAGCATACCCTACAAATGATGCTAAGGTAGTCATGCGATTCCTACATAAGCATGTGTTTACACGATTTGGGATACCAATAGCTATTATTAGTGATGAAGGTTCTCACTTTGTGAACAAATGTCTTAAGTGATTGCTTGACAAATATGATGTAAAGTACAAGATTGCTATTGTCTGTCACCCCCAGTCTTATGGGCAAGTTGAAAGAGTGAACTGTGAAATCGAAGGTATCCTTGAAAAGGTAGTATGCCTTAGAAGAAAAGATTGGTCTCGATGGCTTGATGATGCATTATGGGCCTATCGAACAACATTTAAGACACCGTTAGGAATGACTCCTTATCGGTTAGTCTTTGGAAAGGAATGTCATTTGCCATTAGAGTTGGAGAATAGAGCTCATTGGGCTTTGAAGCAATTGAACTTTGATTATAAGCAAGCGGTGAGAGAAGGATGTTACAACTTGATGAGTTGGAAGAGCTGAGGTTCTTTTCCTATGAGAATGCCAAAATGTGTAAAGAAAGATCAAAGAGGTGGCATGATAGTCATATACAACCTTGCAAGTTTAAAGAAGGTCAAAAGGTTTTGTTGTTTAATTCAAGGTTGAAGTTATTTCCTAGGAAGCTTAAATCCCGATGGAAAGAACCCTATACCATCTAACGAGTTTATCCTTATGGAGCTATTGAATTATACTGAGGTATGTTTAAAGTTAATGGTTAACATCTCAAACACTACTGGATGGTGAAGTTGAGTGTGTTGAATCCTCGTTCAAAGTAACAGACCTTTGATTTTTCACTAACTCATTTTGTAAATAAATAAATAATTAGAACTTATTTTCTTAACTTATTACATTTAATTAATTTTTTTTCTAAAGAGATTGGAACTTAAGCAGGACCACTGTAACCCCTTCAACCTTTCCTGGGAATTAATTTAATGTAATTTGTTAAGAAGAAATTTTCTAATTAAGATTTAAAATTTTTAAGTTTAATTTGTTTTGTTTAAATTTTAAATTTTTATGTTAATAAAGGGGGTCAAATTTGGCCCAAGTACTAATTAGTTTTCTTCTGGAGAAAGTTTGTAAATACAGTCTGAGTTTGAGGCCCAAAACAGCAAAAGGAGGGAAAATCAGTACTTTGCTGCCACTCCCATTACTTGCTGCCCAAGTAACCCTAATGTAGCTAAACTTTTGCTACATGTTGCCCTAATTCTTCCCTATATAAACTCCTATTCATTCTACTATTTTTCATATCCCTCAAAGTAATTTGCTTAACCCTAAAAATGCCTAAATCTCCCTCTTGTGCCACTAGCCTCAAATCCCGAAAGAAACCCAGTCTCTCTTCCCTTTTTGCAAAAATCACCTATTTCCGCCATAAGAAGATTACCGAAACACTAACATTACTGCCGCACATTGCTATTGTTGCTGCTGTACACCACCATTGCTGTCGCATGCTGCCATTGCCGCCACACCATCCTTGCCGTCGTAAGATTTTCATCGTAGCAAGTCTTTACCCACCTAGCCGATTTCTTTTTTCCCCCTTGTGCAGAAACTTTTCCAAATTCTCAGGAAAAGATACCATGTCTCGTAAAAGAACTAGAGCTTCAAAGACTACTCCTGAAAACCCAATTTTGATCGATGAAGAAGTGAAAGAGAGATTTGATTCAATCTTCAAGCATCAACCTATGATGCCGAAAAAAGGTTTTAACTTGAAGAGTCATGATTTTATTGTTGTTCCTATACCGATTAGAAAGAAAATTAATGCTCTCAAGTGGGAACGATTTTGTGATGCTCGTTCACTTCTCGATGATGAACTAGTTCAAGAATTCTATGCTAGTTTGACTATTCAAGATGCTACTAAGTTCATCGTTCGAAAGAAAAAGGTACCTCTTACTTCTAAGTTCATCAATAATTTGTTTAACTTACCGGATATTGAAGAAGATAAGTACTACCCTATGATGAACAATATCAATTGGGATTTTCTTCAACAAGTGCTTAATGTTGTAACAAATTTGAGATCCCAATGGATTATAAGAAAGTATGGAAGCCATTCTTGCCAAAGAGAATATCTGAAACAAGTAGAAAAGGTATGGTTTTGTTTCGTTCGCTATAGTTTTATGCCTATCTCACATAGTTCCACCATCTCGATGGAACGGATGCTTTTGTTATATGCAACTTGACAGAAAAGTCCATTAATGTTGGGAAATTTATTCTCAAGGAGATTCATGATTATGCTAAAAAAAAGACAGGAAGTTCTTATTTTCCATCATTAATCACTTCACTTTGCTTAAAGGCCGATTTTAAAACACAAGCAAACCTAAAGGGGCAATATGTTCAAGGGTGCATTACAAATCATGATCTTGAAAGGTTAATAGAGAAGGTGCATGAGCTGAATCAAGGCAAGCAAGAAGAGCCAACTAAGCAAAATACTGAGGAGTCAACAAATGAAGCTGAAACTGAAGCTAATTCAGTTAGAAATACTGAAGAAGAAGAATCTGACAAGGAACCGAACAGTCCTAAACTAGTTGAAGGATCTATAATCCCTGAACCAGAGGTTGAGCTAGAAAAAGAAACAGTCAAGCTAAGTGTTGAACTTGAATCTACAACTCCAATGCCGACTTCTGCAAGTGCTTTAAAGAAATCGAAGCTGTCAATTACGATGGATATGTGCAAGTTCATGCACAATCAACAACAAACTTACTGGAAATATGAAAAAATTAGAGATGAATCAATTCGAAATACTTTTAAGAATATCTCTAATACTTTTGTTCCTGAGTTCCCAGATGCTATCTTTGAGACATGGACAGAAGATACTGACTATGAAAGTGGAGATGGAGCTGAAAATGTAATATCCCGAATTAGGGCCTAATCAGAATAGTGGTTTTGTGACCACAAATCCAAGATAGAAATAATTATTTTATAATTATTTTGAGGTCTATGATATGATTGCATGATTGTGTGAAAATTTCGTGACAAAATTCTATGCATAAAGTGCTGAAGTTGAAATTAGGGACTAAATCGAATAATTTGCAAAACTTGCATTCTAGAAGTTTTTAGTATGAAATTGCTTTGGAATATTAATGAGGAGGTCTTAAATAGAAATTTGACCAATTTCTCAGTTTATGGACAAAAATTGGACATGGATGGAATTTTTGAAAGTTTAATAAGGAAGGGCATTTTGGTCCTTTGGATATTAAATGAAATAAAATGGGAAAAATAACACAAAAATGATCATCTTCTCCATAAGTTGCTGCCAAATTTTTCTCTCCACCATAGCTAGGGTTTCAACACTTTTAAGCCTTGATTGTAAGTGATTTCTATGCCCCTTTTTAATGATTTTTATGTTTTTGAAATCCCAGTAGCTCGATTTAGCTTATGCTAGCAATAATTCAACCTAGGGTTCATATTTGGAAAAATACCCATAGGTGAAATTTGTGTATTTTTTGTTTTATGATAGAATATGAGGTTTTAAATTATGCTAGACAACTTGTGCTACTCGTTTTTAAGTGAAAACGAGTAAAAGGGCTTAATCGGTAAAAATACCTATATTCATAAGTACATGTTAGAGTGTGAATTTGATGTTTCCATAGAAGGAAAAAATGATCAGCATGTCATAAAACATAAGAAAATATGATGAGGTTTAATTTACGAGCCTTGGGGCAAAAGTGCAAATATGTGAAAGTTTAGGGGCAAAATGGTAATTTTGCCAATGTTCGTATTAGGGGTTGTTTTGATGAATGAATGTATTAAATAAATTAATTTGGCATTATAGATCAACAGAAACGAGATTCAAGTCGCAATTGAGGGAAAAATAAAGTTTACGGGGAATAGGCTCGATTGCTAATACTTTGTATCGAGGTAAGTTCATGTGTAAATAAGGTAACATAATTTTATTTTAAGTGATTTAATGATATTTGTATGATATGATATTTATTATCATGAAATATTGTGCTTTGTGAATTATTATTTGGTAATATGCAAATTATGTGAACAACTTGATAAGTATAAGATGTTAGCAAGTATCGATTTTTACATTTCGAAGAAGGTGATCAAAATGTAAAATTGAGAAAAATCCCATTTGAACCTTGGGAATAGATTAGGTTACAAGTGACATGTCACTAGGATGGTTGAGTTCTAAACTCGTTGAGTTGAGTCCGAGTTCGTGAGATGTAACTAGGCATCCGAACTCGTTGAGTTGAGTTTGAGTTCACTTATGGATGCGAACGCCCGAGTTTGTTGAATTGAGTTTGAGTTCGTTTATGGGTGGGTTACATGGTAGCTTGGCTACATAGATTTCAAAATCTATTAAGCTTGTTTAGCTATGAGTATAGAACTTATGTGCACATTATCCGTGTATCCGAAATCATATTCCGATGTGTTCAACGGGAGATCTCTAATAGGATAAGGAGAATGCCTAATACGAAGGTGACATGTTGGTAAGTGTGGTGAATAAGAAAATTTGACAGGTATGTGTTGAAACCCTTGGGTTGAGAACTTAGAATGATGAAATTGTAGTAAGATATTAAATGCAAATGTAACATGAATGTCTTGGTGTTCTTTATGCAAATAATGTTTATGTTGAATGGCATGATTATGTTACTTGTTATTTGCATGTGAACTTACTAAGCATTTATGCTTACTCCCTCCTTTTCCTTTATTGTAGTTTTGACAAGCCAGCTTGAGAATCGGGATAGGTCGAAGGCTCACTCACACTATCCGAAGACCTAAATTGGTAAAATGGATTGTATATTTTGAGTGTGCCATGTATAGCAATATACTCACTTTGTGTAAATGATCATATGATATGGTTATGATTTGGTAAGAAAAGGGTTTGTAAATGATTAGCTATTGGAATGGATAATTAAGTTTATATATGATAACATGTATGCTTTATGTCTTAACTAAACCATGAAAATCCTTGGAAAGGTAAAATTGGCCACAAATAGAATCAGATAGCAGCAGTGACATGAATTTGAAAAATCACTAAAAATAGTATATATGGAATTAAAGGATGAATAAGTTATGAAATCGAAGCTTGATGAGTCTATTTTCATATGGATGGAACAAAACAAGTAAATGAGTTATATATTTTATGATATATTTAAGTTTTGGTGGAACAAGGTTAGAGTGGTCTCTAAATCCCCTGTTCTGAATTTAAAAATTCACCATAAATTGTATAAAAATAATTAGAAGTAATGTTTTATATGTATAAATTTCTTATTGATTCTAGTTTTATGAGAAATAAACTATATAATCATACATATCTAATTTGTAATACACAGGGGTCAGAGTAGTCAAACCCTAAAATAGGGGAGACTTTAATCAATAAACTGTACTAATTAGCTCAACCAAAAATTCTATAAAAAAAGTTAGTAGATAGATATATGAGTCTAGTTTCAGGAAAAATTTATGGATCTTAATGTCAAGTTTCGGAACTCGAGATATGAATTTTTAAGCGACTGTGATGCAGTTAGCCAGCTTGTCTGGAAATTCTAAAATAAATTGTTTAAGCTGTTTAATTAATGAATTAAGTTTAGTAATACCTCGTACTCGACTCCAGCGGCGGTCTCGGGTATGGGGGTGTTACAGAAAAAGACAAGGGGAATGAGTCAGAAAAATAAAATGGGGGATTCTTTTCTTGTTATTTATTTAATTATTTTTAGGACTTTAGGAATTGATTTATTTCATAATTAGGATTTAATTTCTACAGAATAAAACATAACAAGCATGAATAAACTTAACACTTCTTTAGAAAGAAAAAGATTAAATGATGTGGTAATGGGAATGAACATGGATTGGGTTATTAGGAAAGACTTGATATTTAGGCAGTCTTACTCACCTCTCTTTCTTTAAAACCCTACCTGGTGTTCAGTTTTCATTCATTATTTTATTCTTGCAATGAGGACATTGCTTCTTTTTAAAGGGGTGTAAGGTAAATAAATTGCCCAAATTTTTAAATTTTCAAGTATGTTTCAATCATTTCTTTCATAAGTATGTTTTAACAAATGAATGTTTAGAGACAATTTTTGTTAATGAATTATGAAAGATGGTTTTATCTGAGTGAAAGTATGTTATCATGAAGAATAGAATGCTTGTATGATCTTAGCCGTAGTAATGTGCCATGAAAACTTAGTTTCTCTTGAGATTAGACATGAAGCGTTATATCTTTAGAATTGACTTAATAACTTTCTTGAGGCGAAATCCTAGGGGACATAAAAATCTAAAATGATATAGGCACTATTTCTTTGGATCGTTTGAGCCTTTTCAAGCCAACCCTATGATATTAGACCCTTGAAACTATAATTTTAATCTTAAAGGCCTATTTATTGTAATGAACCTACATTATAAGCCACATTACCATCTTTTTATGTTATCCTAATTTTGTGCACCCATCTTAACTGAAGTTGTCTTGGTAATCAACATTTGAGGAAATTTTTCAAACAGATGTATGTCCTCATGCTTAAAAAAAATGAGATGAAGGAAAAGCGAAGAAAAGTTTGCTCAATCTCCAAAAAGAAAAATGTATGAGCTCGAGTTCAAAATAAGTTTGAAGGTATTCCAAAGTTTCACTTAAAGAAAAAGGTTGTATTTCGAGAAATCCAAGACAAAGTTAGAGGTTAAGATTTTGCAACCAAAATGTCTCATCTCTTAAAATCCCTATCTTTCACCGAGCCCCATTACAACCTTATAAAAGACTTATTCATTTGATGATTATGTCACCTACATCAGTGGAGAGGAAGTAATAAGTTCAACATATGAAGATCATAAATATGCCTTATGATTGTTTGCTTGATTAATAAGAAATTATGTTGAATGAAGAATGTTATCTGTGGCTGTGACATACATACAAACTATGATTCATGTTTGCATATTTTGAAACTTAGTATGAAACTCTAAAAATGTTTGCATGTGAATAACTTGTTAATAAAGAAGATCTATGAACATGAAGTTATTAATGCATGATTATGGGTCAAAGATTGATGCTGCTTACATAATTAGCAATTTTGTCTTAGCAAGACCTTTTGCTATGAATAAACATTACTCGGGACGAGCAATGATTTAAGTTTGGATGTGTGTAAACTGAAAAATATATAGGATTTTCCTATGCAATTTATCACCTTTTTACTTAAATTCATTGTTAAAACTAAGTAACTGTTTAATAAATTAATGAAATATGTGAAAATATGAAATTATGACATAAAAATTATTAAAATGTGATTTTATGCTCTATTATACAGTTTTCATGCATAAAATGGCTTATTTTATATTTATTTGAACATATTATATTTTTAAGACATAAAATGGGCCATGCATGATAAATTAAATAATAAAATATAAAATTATAATTAATAATTCATTTTAAAAATATTTCAATAATAATTTGGGTTTTAATTATTTAATTATTTCATTCTTTGGTCCTTTAAGATATTGATTTATTTTGGACAGGTCTAATAGCTTTATTGGATTACAAAAACCGTCCAAATTGAAGACCAAGTCAACCCAATTTCGGCTACACATGGCTGTCCATATAAACCACTTTTTGGTTTAATTACAGATTTGCCCGAAGATTTACATTTGACCGAGTCTCAGTCCTGAGTTGTTATGGCATTTAAATTGCTTAAAAATCAAGCAAAATTCAACTCAAAATCCACTAAGCATGGTAGACCACTCATTCGAAAAGCTTGAAGAGACTAAACCTCTCTATTTTTAGCAAACTACCCTCCTCTCTTCACCTATAAATAAGACCTCATTTGATCCCTCATCCATCATCCCTCACCCCTCTTCATTCTCTCTTCTCTGGCAATTCTCTTTAGCATTTTCCATTCCCCATGCCTTGCATCACTTCTTCATAGAGATTTTAGCAATTAAGCCTCTTAAAGAGCCCTTAGTCGGCCACCATGGAAAGCCATCAACAAAGGAGCAAAGCGAAGGAGTAAAGGAACCTCGTCGGTCAGAGTCTTGGGTGACAGCCACTCTGATTTAGGTTTAATCTTTCTTTTCTTTAATTTAATCTAAAAAATGTTTGCTATGTATGCTTTGTTCCTGTTTACAACAATGTTAGCTTAATTTTATTTAAGCTAGGATGATTGCTTTGATTAAATAATATTTATTTGATTCATGCTTATAATGTTTATGCCTCAATCGATCATGTTTTCAATTAAAATCAACTCTGTATTTTGTTCATACATGATTGAAATGCACCTGAATTAGCTGAGCGATCCTAACCAGACGACAGCTAGTGGACACATAATTGAAATGTGCATGCTCAATTTAGATTCTAACCCAATTAAATTGCAGGTTGTATAACAACTCTAACCAA
Source organism: Gossypium hirsutum (assembly GCF_007990345.1). Classification (NCBI taxonomy): domain Eukaryota; kingdom Viridiplantae; phylum Streptophyta; class Magnoliopsida; order Malvales; family Malvaceae; genus Gossypium; species Gossypium hirsutum. Next base: position 37,365,806 of record NC_053431.1, on the reverse strand, counting down.
GCTTTGTTATCTGCATAGTTTTTAGATTTGTGTGATTAAACTATTTCAAACCTAACAAGTCCCTGTTACCTCACATGAATGCTAAGAAACCCTTAGTAAATAAGAATCAGTAAAATGATTATTTACTAAGTAAAGGATTCCAAAAGGACCTAATGTGGTTTCGAAACTCATAAAAGATCGAGTTGCCATGGAATTTTTTTTGAATGTTATTAAGCATGTTGATAATAAATTGAGTTTAATTGAAGTAATCGTCCTAGTTTATTTACATTATAATTGTTGCAAATTATGTTTAATTTTGCTAAAATCTATTTCATTCATATATTTTCCATACTTAGGATAATTTTCATTAGGGATCATTGAATTTAGTTTAATATATTTAATTTTAATCATCACATCTCAATCGTATTGTGTTTTTATTTATCAAGTTGTTAATATAATTTTACAATTAAGTGATTTAACACAAATACAATCCCTATGGAGATGATAACTCGATACTTACTTATTGCTTGATAACGATTATGTACACTTGCACAAACCTATGCGTTACAAAGAGTTACTGTCGTATGCATGGTACAACCAATTTTCCTGAGCACTGTGCTAGTGGAGTTTTGTAATGTAACCTGATTAGGAGCCAATTGAATTGTCTGGTCAAGTAATATTTGTACAAGATCTATGTAACACCTAACCCATATCCGTATCTGGAATAGGGTTACGGAGCATTACTATAAAAATGTAACTTTTAAACATACATTTCAAACTCTCAAAATAAACATATCATCAGTCATTCATATACATACAAATCGTCCCTTAATCAAGCCTTTGAAGCCATAAAAACACTTTAGACACAATTCGAGACTAACTTGGAATCAATTAGAAAGTTCAGTAAAAAGTTTGAATATTTGAACTGCAGAGATCACAAGTCATGTGACTCACACGGCTAAGACACACACCCATGTCTCAGGCCGTGTAACAATCGAAATAGGGACACACAGTCATATTCTAGTCCATGTCCATGCCCATGTAACTTTTGAAGTTGGGTCACACGGCCAAGCCACACGCCCGTGTGCTAGGCCATGTAAAACTTGAAATAGTCTCACACGCCCATGTGCCAAGCTGTGTGCTAGGCCGTGTAATAGCCTGACTTGAATGCCTTTAAAACCTACAGGGGACGCATGACCGTTTCGCATAAAATTGGCTAAAATCAAGCCATTTCCATCATCCATTTCAAGCTTGTACCTAAACATAATCTGTGCACAATTTCAAGGCTTCAAAACCTTACTGAAACATGCATAAAATGACCAATTCACTAGACCATTAATCCATTCGATTAATATGCCAAAAAGGCACCTCAATCACAATCAATCAAACATACTAAATATATGCATAATTAACCATATCTCATTCATATTCAACTAGCTCATATCTATCTCAAAACATGACATAACTTGAACATATTTCATCCATAAGCATCTAGTTCAATACCATTTCCAAAACATACCATAACTTGACCATATTGAGATCAATTCATCACATACCACTTTGGCCATTCAAACATGCATTAAGACATTTCCAAAATAACACATACTTGTATGGCATTTATAAGTACCAAAATGACGTTAACCAACCAACCAGCATCAAATGGTACCAAAACAAGTTATACATGTCAATATCATTAACTAGCATTCAATTAGATACCAACACAAGTCCACCTATACATGTCATTATAACCTTAGCCAAAACATCAAAAACTACCGATATAATTGCTGGATAGTGTGATAGACCTTTGACAAACGTCCAACTGATCGAGCTTTCGATAATCTATAAAGTAAAGGAAAGTAATTACGTAAGCAATGAATTCTTAGTAAGCTCGTAAAAACTTTAAACATAACATTCCATTTCAATAATGAACTTTATAGGTTAAATATAAAGCTATACCAATGCCTTAAGATTTATCAACTACTTAACCATCAACTCACAAATGAGTAAGTCTATAAAACATCATATATATTTTTCATTCCTAACATAATAGGATTTTATAAGACATATTACACAATAATTAACCATTTCATAAGACTATGAACTACTCCATTTACTTACTTTCCATTCCATTTATTTAGCATAAACTTAAATAACATTATCAATTCACGAATGAGTGTATTTATTCATGACATAGATAAATTCATCCATGGCATAGGAAAATTTCTCACATATAAGTACATCATTTAGCTCATCAATCCTTTTATCATCATACTACATCTCAATTATGAACTTACCGTTTCATTGCCTTTTCTTACCCGTTTCATTTGCATAATACAAGACATAAACATAAACATCAATTGTAACCCCAAGCTTGACACAAGCCTAAACATCATTATCAGTACACAAGTTAGTGCATTTATACATAACCCTTTTGGAATCAACCACATGATAAACCATTTCATTAAGAAATACATCTTTTGATTCATACCACCTTTTCATGAGCATAAGCATATTTCCATTTGTTCACTTACTATTTCAATGTATAACATTACAATTAAGCATGATATAACCTAACTATAAGCTTGGCACAAGCCTAAGCATTATCAATAACACATGTTAGTGCATATACACATAATTCACTTAAAATATCATAAGATAAGTCATTATACATGAACAACATCACTTGAAATCATCAAATTCATGACTATAAACATACTTTCATTGAACATTTCCATTTTTATTTCTTTTCATAGATTCATGACACAAGTCATTTGAATACTTACTATTCCTTCCATTTTCATGCCCATTGAACCATTTACAATAATGTCAGATACGCGGGAAAGCTCACACAAAGTCTGCTAAACATATGGTCGAAACCACTCCTTTTTCTTTTCCTTTTCCTTTACATCGTTGCTCACTCGAGCCATAAAATGGGTCTGCTCACACAGGCTGATGGTCAGAATGTAAGCTACATGATGCTGCTCACACAAGTTCGCGAGTATCAATGACAAATGTCAGAACTCAGCCATCGGTAGGACATTTAGGACCATCACCCAAAACATGGTAACCCTAATGACATGTCATTTGTATCCTATATATTCCTAAGGTTCAAACGGGGTTCGATAATCGTCAATTCATCATAGCATTGATACATTTGTACATATTGATTCATTTACATCAAAACAAAATAATAATTATTCAATCCAAGCAACATTAAAGCAATTATAGTTCATACGAACTTACCTAACTAAATTGCAGCAATGATTAAGTATAGGTGCATTTGGTAATTTTCTCTTCTCCTCAATTTCCGCTCGTTCTTGATCTAAATTAACAATTTCATTAGTTTAGAGAGCAACATTAATTTAGATAGCAAAACCAATTCATTTTATGCAATTTAGTCCTTTTTTACAATTTTACAAAATTAACCCCAAAATTTTACTTTTATTCAATTTAGTCTTTGAGCTTAAAATATGAAAATTAACCACTTTTACTCAAATTTAAGCTTAGCCGAATTTATTGGAACCTTACAACAACCCATATTTTCTGTTATTTCACATTAAATCTTTGTACTTTTACTATTTCAACAATTTAGTCCCTCATCGGTAAATTCATCAAAAATCACTTAACAAAATACTTATAAATAACAACTAATACTTCAAATTCATCATTTAACATCTAAAATCACAAAGATTCATCAATTGAAACATTCAAAATCTCTAACAGTTTCAAAAACGAAGGTACGGGCTAGCTGGACCTAGTTGCAATGATTTCAAAAACATAAAAATTACAAGAAATAAATAAAATATGGACTTACATGCATCATCCATAGCAAAACCAAAGCTTGAAGCTTTTCTATTTATTTTTCCAGGGCCACATTCGGTAGTTTAAAGAGGAAAACAAAGTGAGAATGCTTTTATTTTATTTTATTACATTTATTTAATAAAACATATATATACATAACAAACAAAGCCAACTGTACCACCTTTTTAACAATGGTATATTTTCCTCGTAAACCCTTGTACTTTTTCCAAGTATCTTATTAAATAATAGACACTTACTTTTGTAACTTTTACAATTTAGTCTTTTTTGCTTAATTAACCATTTAAAAATTAAAATTTCTTAACGAAACTTTAATAAAACCTTAATAATATGCTGTAAATATTTATAAAAATATTTACGACTCGGTTTATAGAAATGAGGTCTCGATACCTCATTTTTTAAAACCACTTGACTTTAGGGTCATACCACTTGAACCTAATTATTCTTCCATTTAACCGAAAATCATTAAATCAAATTTTATCATTATACCATATATTATTCATAAATATTAAATAATAATATTTACAGACTCACACGTCGAATTTGTGGCCTCAAAACCACTGTTCCAACAATTCAACGAAATGGGCTGTTACAATCTTCATTTATATTTCTCTCACATTTTGTAGGGAAAATATGAGGAAAAATTCTTGATACAATCGACACTTGTAAAGTTCCAATAAAGGGAAAACTGGATATATATAAATTATAAGAAGGATCATTTGGATGGTTTTTCTTTCTACAATACTACTCTTTGTTTCTTTTTCTCCAACTTATATATTTTCTTCTCCTTTATTAAACTAGAAGCTAAAGTTTTGATGGAATGAGTGGATGATCCACCTCTTGGTAATTTCGATAGCTCTACATGTCAAAATTTTTAAAGAAATAAGATAGTAAAAAGCATTTGAGTAGTGAGTTGTGATTAAAAGAGACCTTGCATGGGGGTCCTCTATAATTGATATGCTAGTCGTTTGTTTGTAATTAGGTTTTAATAGTGGTTCAATATTTTTTAAGTAGTTGCTGCTAGTTCAAGAGGGATGTTCGAGTTGTGAAACTCCAAGCTGTAGCTTTGGTAAGTATCAAGTGAGTCTCTTTCTTGGCTCTTGCATATGGACTGTTCAAACTAAAATAAATATGAAGAAAATATCTAAGACAACTGGTAAGTGTGTGTAACACCCAAGGTCTGGTGAGTCTAAGGTTTTGGGATATATAGTAAAATATATTGACTAGAGAAGTGTAATCTGCCTAATTTCATATTGTGGCATATATGTGTGGGCATGTAATAACAACCAAATAAGTAAGTAAGGATTTTCTTTCATGATATTTTGCTATATTAAGGAGTAGTTTGTGTTAAGCTATAAATGGTATGTATGGTATGAGTTTTCACCTAATGTATAGTATGCCCTATTTTTTCTGGAATACTGTGCTAGTTAGATTATAAGTAATTTGGTTAGAAATTAGCTGGATAGCTTAGCCTGATAATTGTGATGCAGGGTACTTATTTATGTTTCTCTCGGAAACTGTAGACTATTAAGAAGGTAAATTCTGAGACATGTGACACTTGTTAAGCTCCATTAAGTAGGTTGGGTCACATATATATATGTGTGTGAGATGGGTTCTGAAAGAGGTTCTTATTCTTCCTTACTTGTTGTTCTCTAATTATTCTTCCTAATTAAGGTAGAAGCTATGATTCTAGGTTTAATCAGTGGTTATTCCATCTTCGATGGTTGCTACTAGTTCTAGATGGATATCTGAGCCTAAAGCTCAGAATTACAATAGGTGAGAATTAGGTGAGTCTCCATCCATACTATAACAGCCTATTTTTCAGTGGTGACGGAACAGTGGTTTTGAGGCCATAAATTTTCACCATATCGAGTCATAACTACTATTTATAGAATATTTACAAAGTGATAAGTGTCGTATTAAACTTTGGTTAAGAAATTTTAACGTTTAGATAACTAATTAAGGAAAAAGGACTAAACTGTAAAAGGTGCAAAACTTATTAATTATAGCATTAAGATGATCAAATAGCTTAATAATTAAATGAGGGTGAACTTGTATGGTAATTAAACCATTGTAAAATTATATGGAAAATTTTAGATATGGATATAGTTAAATTACAAGGTTGTAAATAAGGGTAAAATTATAATTTAATAAATAAAAATTAAGAAAAATTAAAGTAAAACATCATCTTCTTCTTTAGTGACATTTTCCACCTAATATTGAATGGTGAAACACCATTGAAGGGTTGTGGAGGTTCGTCTATCTATATGATATGATTTTTAAATTGTTTCTTATAATTTTTATGTTTTTGAGATCGTTACAACTAGGTCCAACTAACCCGTACCTTTGTTTTTAAAACTATCAAAGATTTTGAATGTACCATTGATGAATTCTTATTGTTCATGATGTTAATTGGTGAAATGGAAGTTTTAATTGTTGTTCATGATTAATTTATATAGTAGTTTTTATTAGGTTTTGGTTAAAGGATTGAATTGATGAAATGTTAGAATTCATAGTGAGATTTTGTGAATTTAGAATAAATGTGGGCTAAAAATAGAAGGGTAAAGATTTTTTTAGCTTTATTATTTGGAAAATTTTGCTAAATTTGGAAAAATTTAAGCTTAGGGATCAAATTGTAAAAAAAATGTAAAAGTTCAGGAAAAATGTGAAGTTAATGAAAAGTTTTAGGTCGTATGGGTTGAATTGTTATGAAATGTATGTGTAATTAATAGATTGTATTTAACTATTATATAGATCAAGAACTGAACCAAAATGACATTAATCGTGGCAAAGGGAAAATTACGGAGTAGTCCTTCTTTTATTTCAAATTAGGGGCAGTATGCATGTGAATGAAGGGTTTATAGTATTTTTAAATTATGGAACGATATGATGTTTAAAAATTTTTAATTTTCGAAAATGGTACGTAACCCTAATCTTGCGACGAAAATGAGTTAGAGGTGTTACATTTAGTGATATTAGAGACAAGTTTAGTCGATTCTAGGATTAACATATCGGATTAGAGTTTAGTATATATATGCCAGATATACCATGTGATAGTGTGATGCTTTTGATCCACTCTAATATTGTATTCTCTTATCGATTCAAGATGTGGCAATTGTTAATGGAGCTAAAAGTAATGTTCAAGCTTTGAACCTTGAAGCAAGTAATAGTGCGTCAATTCCACTGTCATTTGGTGATGAAATGAAAAATGTGTTTATTGAATGATGAACCAATAGTTCAATGAATTCAAGCAAGCAAATCTTGCAACTCCACCACCTGTACCCCCTACTGTGCCTCCTCTGGCACCCCTAGGTCCTCAAAATCGTATACCTTTGATGGTTACTTGAGTATCTGTGGATAAAATCTAGAAATGTGGAGTGGAAGAATTCAGAGGCAAGGTGGATGATGATCCTACAAACGTTGAGTATTGGTTAATAAATACAAAGAGAGTCTTCACGGAATTGATGTGCACTCCTGAAGATTGTTTAAGATGTGTTGTTTCGTTACTAAAAGATGAAGCGTACTTATGGTGGGACACTTTGAGCACGATGACATCAAATGACCATATTAATTGGGATTTCTTTCAAGCTAAATTCAATAAGTATGTTAGTAGAATGTTTATTGGTAAGAAAAAGAAAGAATTTCTTGAGTTAAACTAAGGGAATCAAACTATAGCTCAGTATGAATGGGAATTTGTGCAGTTAAGCAAGTATGCCCGTAATATAGTGTCAAATAAGGAAGAAATGTGTATTAGATTTTAGGACAGGCTGAATGATGATATCTGTATGTTTGTAGTAGCATTAAAGTTACGAGAATTTGTAGAACTTTCAGAACGAGCTCAGAAAATTGAAGAAATTTTTTAAAAGTAAATGATAGAGAGAATCGAAATTTTGAGATTTTAACAAAAGGGGGTTGTTCAGGCCTATTCAAACGTCTCCGTCGAAGAAATTTAGAAATGACACAAATCGATCGGCTTCCCCTTTAGAGTTCACTAGTAGAGAGAAACTGAGGCACAACAATTTCCAGTCTGTTAATTCTCCAGTGCCTAGTGTTGGAAGTGTAAGAAATGTTGAGAGAATCATTCCTATTTGTGATGATTGCAATGAAAGGCATTTGGTAAGTGTCGATCAAAGTTGGGAGCTTGTTTCCGTTGTGGATCTGTAACACCCCTTACCCGTGTTTGACGTTGGAACATGGTACGAGGCATTGCCGGACTTAAACACTAATCATCGTATAAAAATCGATTCATAATTTCACTCTAATTTAAAACTTTTTCAAACACATTCAAGCTGTCCCTTAAAAAGAGCTAACAAGGCCCATATCATGCTTTAATTCAACCACACACATAGGCAAGCATGCACATTCATAAATTGCATCATTTAATTAATAACATAATCAAGACTATCTACATTAAATGACTTTATACAATAGAGACCTTCAAATAACATAGGTCAGTATTTTAAGCCAATTCCTAGCAACTTAATAACAATTAAACGAGTCTCCATACATGCCAAAGACTTAAAATACTTTAAAACCTTTATATATCGATCAATAGTTTGATAGTGTGATTTAACCTCCGGCAACCTCCAACTCGAGCTAACATTTGCGACACTATAGGAAAAAGGAAAGGAAGGGAGTAAGCATTATAGCTTAGTAATTAAGTATGTAAATATTAATAAACAATACATTATCATACTTTAAACAAAGTCACAATATGTTCCTGGAATATTACCATCACAAACACACATACTTTCACCATTACAATCATAAATAGGTTCAAAATAAGCTATCTAGCAGAGTACCAGAAACTAAATTATTTATTTCTGGAGCTATAGAACTCCAAATTACAAATCGTTAATTTTCCTTGAAATTAGATTCACATATATTCTTACCATACAATTTTCAGAATTTTTGGTCTAGCCAATTAGTACATTTTATTCATTGAAGTTACACCTGTTTCACTGCTCAACTTTTCTAACCACTATTCACTATGAATCAATTTTCTCCTTGTACAGAATTCAAAGGATGTTCTCGTTTATTTAATTTGAAACTAGACTCATTAAGTATTTCAATAATATAAATTATATCACCTAATTATTTTTTTTACAATTTTTACTGATTTTTCCAAGTCAGAACAGGGGATCACGTAGTCATTCTGAACCAGTCTCTCAAAAACTTAAATATCTCATAATATAGAATTCCTTTGCTTGCTCTGTTTCTGTTATATGAAAATAGACTCATTAAGCTCTAATTTGATATCTCATTCAGTCTCTTATTCAACTTCTACTATTTTTGGTAAATTTTTATATTCACATCACTACAATTATCCAGTACAGTTTTATTGTCAATTTTGATCTTTCACACTTCAATTGTATTCATCACTTTCCCATAACAATCTTTCCAATTTCCAATGACATATCGAGCATATTGCTCATAACTTACACACATATATACTTGCACTTATCATCACAAAGTCATACACAATTTCATTTAATCAATTTCCCAGTTGAACGCTTTGGAATAATAACAGATACGTGATGGTATCGCACACCGCACACCGTCCACCTTTAAAATCGAAGCTCTCTTGTACACATAGTGCATTCACTTAGCACCACTCATGTGACCTAGCTCGATTGTACACATAATTTTGGCTCTCTTTTACACATGGTGAACACTTAGTACCACCCATGTGACCTAGCCAGTTTATCTCGTAGCTCTCTTGTCTACATGGTGTCCTTCACCTGGAACCATGCATGCGACCTAGCTACATATATCCCGTAGCTCTCTTGTCTACATGGTGTACACATAGTATCACCCATGCGACCTAGCTAAATCATAATGTCTCGTAGCTCTCTTGTACACATGATGTGCACTCATCACCATACATGTGACCTAGCTACATACCATCTGTATCATCCAATCTTTTCGAAGGTTCAACCGGGATTTCTCTCTCTTTCTAATACTTGATTCCATACTTTCAATAGTCAATTATGATTCAAAAACCAGCTACAATACATAAAATATGCTGAAATACAAAAGCATAATAAAGATAATGTATTATTTACATACAAACTTACATACTTTCTCATTTCCATGTCGAATTAATATTGAACATTTAAATTATCATAATTATACTTACTTTCAACACCTCGACAATCATAGTAAATATATCAATTTTACATTGAAACATGCATAAATTAATGCTTATTATACATATGAACTTACCTCGATACTAAAACAGCCATTTTACCAACTTTCTCGATTTTCGATTTTTTTCCCATTCTACATTCAAATCTCATTTTTCGGGATCTAAAACATCATATTTTACTTATTTAATTAATGTACTATTCAAAACAGTCCTTAACTCAAACTTTGGAAAAATTACAATTTTGCCCCTAAGCTTTTGCATATTTACACTTTTGCCCCTAGGCTCGGGAATTAAACTTCATCCCTTATTATTATGTTTTATGACATGCTGATCATTTTTCCCTTCTATGGAAACATCAAATTCTCACTCTAACACATAGTTATGAACAATAACAACTTTTACCGATTAATATGTTTTACTCATTTTTGCTTAAAATCGCTTAGCAAAAGTTGTTTAACATAATTTCAGCCTTCATATTCTACCATAAAACATCAAAATAAACACATTTCACCTATGGGTATTTTTCCAAATATGAATCCTAGCTTAAATTATTGCTAGAATAAGCTTAATCAAGTTATCGGGATTCCAAAATCGTAAAGAACTTGAAAAACGGGGCTAGAACAGACTTACTATTGAGCTTTGAAAGCTTGAAAACCCTAGCCATGGCTTTCCCCATGCTAATTTCGGCCTCCATGAAAAAGATGAGTCAATTTTGGCTTTATTTTCCCTTTTTATTTCTTTTAATTACCAAATGACTAAAATGCCCTTAAAGTCTTTCTTTAAAATTTTGTCCTATTCATGCCCATTTTTCTCCAAACGAAATATAATGGTCTAATTCCATTTAAGAACCTCTTCTTTAAACCCCCATTTCAATCAAGTACTTATGAATTAGAACACATATTTTGCAACTTTTGCAATTTAGTCCTAAAAGTCCAATTAAGCACTTTATCAGTAAAATTACTTAACGATATTTTTGCACAATATTTTAATCAATAAATAAACCTTAAAACTTAATCAGAATAAGTTTTACGACTTCAAATTCATGGTTCTAAAACCATCATTCCATTTAGGCCCTAAATCAGGCTGTTACAGCAACTTCTGGAAATAAGCCCTAATAGGCAAATTAAACATGCAATCTATAAAATTTCTTATCAATACTCTAACACATGCATCTAATCACTTGGTAAATCATAAAAATTAATCGAAATAAACTTTTCTATCTCAGATTTGTGGTTTCGCAACCACTATTCCATTTAGGCCCTATTTCGAGATGTTATAGGATCTACTGACCATTTCCTTCGTGATTGTCCAAAAAGGAAAAATGATTTTGGCAATCAATCAAATAAGCCTAAAACAACCTCACAGAGAGGTAGGCGATCCTAAAATGCTAGAAACACTACCTCTGGATGAAGGAAAAATAGTGAGATGAATGAACAATCTGAAACGAGAACACTAGCTAGAGCTTATGCAATTAGAGCTTAGGAGGAAGCTACTGCCCTAGACATTATTGCGGGTACTTTTTCTCTCTTTGATATTAATGTATATGCATTGATTGATCCTGGATCAACTCACTTGTACATATGCATTGCATTAGTAGACAAAAAGAATTTTCTTGTTGAATTCAATGATATATTGTCAAAGTTATAAATCCACTAGGTCAGTGTTAATCAGATATGTAAACCGTGTCAAGTTAGAGGTTACGTTTTCCCACTAGTTTGATGTTGTTAGCTTTTGATGATTTTGATATCATTCTGGGTATTGATTGGTTGTCTAAGCATGATGCAATAGTGAGTTTCCAAAGGAAACAAGTTAGTTTGAAGTGTCCAAATGGTGAATTTATGTGTGCTACAGTGGATGGGATTGATTGTATTACAAATGTAGTTTCAGTACTATTAGCTCTGAAATTGATTAAAAAGGGTTGTGAATCTTATTTAGCTTACGTTCTTGATTCGAAAGTGGCTGAATTAAAAATGGATCAAGTGCTGATAGTCAAAGAATATGCTGATGTTTTTCCTGAAGAACTACCTGGGTTGCCACCGACTCGGGAAGTAGAATTTATGATCGAACTTATACCTAGAACAGCTCTGATTTTGATAACACCGTACAGGATAGCCCCTACAGAAGAATTACAAAAACTTAACTAAAACTTAACCAAAGAACTTGTATTCAAGCTCCTAAAGTGCGAAAGCTAGTTTAATCTGCTACACTGAATTACAGTAGATCAAATTCCCCTACACTTAAGTCATTGCTTGTCCTCAAGCAAAGCAAACAAAAACATTGAATGAAAAGATGACCTTTGAGCAAGTATGGTACAAATTTTAGTTTCGGAGCACATAAATAACATTTCATTTTCACAAATAATCTCGGCATGATATATAGCTGACTTACCACTTTTGATATAAACACCTAAGTTCAGTATATTACAAAGCATACAAGCAGTAAAGGTCTCAAATGTAAGCAATCATCAATAAATTATACAAGTAGTTTGATTGTCCTAGCATAATACAAACAGTCATAAATGCAATTATTCAGTATGATGTCAATTTGTAAATAAGCCTACCTAGATCATATAGGGATTTTTGGTTTGTAATGTTCTAAGGCTTGGGATAGGTATAGGTTCAAGAACAGTAAACATCAAATATTTTCAAGCACGAAAATACTTTGGCACATCATATTTTCCCTTATTCTCCCCCTTATTGTCTCTTTTCCCACTCACCGTCTTATTTCTCCTTCTCACACCTTCCTTATTTCTCCTTATAGGAAATCTCAGCATCATATAGTAACTACGGCTAGCTTACAAGTTTTTGTGCACTAGTGAACGAGTTTTTCTATTTTTGTGACTTTGTCACTTTTCTTTCTTTTCCACAGTACCTCACTTGCAAATGCTTTTATTTTTCACATCCTTTTTCTACTCGTTTAATTTTCTTTTTTTTCTTTTTTTTTCATTTTGCACTTTTAAGCTAACCTATAATCATCATACTACACTGATCTTTCCTATCACTCCGTTTTCACAAAACCACCGTAATGTATCTACTTAACCCTCAATATGTATGGCATAACATCTATAATCATGCGATTCAGGACCAAATAAAAGGATAAGCACAAATTATTGTTTTTAGCTAGGGTTTTGTATAGAGGTTCATCAAGAAGTGTTTTTTTTGGCTCAAAATAGGTACTAAGGATGAACAAACAATGGTTAGCTTTTTGGCTTTGAGTGTGCATCAAACAATGCCTTAGGTTATCCCGAGGTATCTCAAAATTCACGAATTTAGTCAACTAACCAATCACAGATTCAATAATCTATCATTCATGCTAGCATGCTCATTTCATTGTATTCTCTATATCATTTGTTACATTCAATTACTTAATGCCTATTTACAGTGTAATATATAGAACTTAATAGTCTAATAATAAAAATTTTAAAATCACCTATCATCATACCAATTTATAGTAAATATAATCAGCCTATATACGTGCTTCTAACCAGTCACTTGTATTTCTACAAGCTCAAACACACAATTGTCAAAAAAATTTAAAGAAATGCATAAAATTTAAAAAAAAAATTCTTTATGTTACTCCCAACACTTTAGATAACACATTGTCCTCAATGCGTAATTCTAAACAAAGTATGAAGAATGAAGTTACCTGATTGATTGTGATGTTTTCGTAAACTATTGTTGGTTGCCTCCTTCTTTGATTGTTGAAAGTTTGCACTATTTGTGTTTCTGCTATGAGGGGATTTTATACAAAAATTCATAAATATATAAATTAAATTCTAGTAGTTTATCAAATATGACTACTTACGATATACTAAAAATTAACTTAACTTTCCTAACATAATTTGAACTTAAACAAAAATTCCTACTAAATGTATATATTATCTTAATGTGTTATTCATCTTCCTCTTGGAGTCCTCTTTTTCTCCTCTCCTCCTTTTGTTTTCTCTATAATATTATGTACTGCTTATCAACATCATCTTGTAGCAGTTTCTTTAGAGGATTCATCTCTTTAACCAGCTGCTCCATAGGCACTTGTGCTCTTTTACATAACTTTGTGATCAAATGCAAAAAAAAAATTATTTCTTTTTCTGATTTTGTGCACATTCAATCATATTTCGATATATTCATGTACCAATGCATACTTGCTTCTTTTGTAAGATTACATAAACTAGAATAGCTTGGACTGGGCTAGTATTAGAAAGATCCTCTGTAGGCCAAATTCTTGAACACACAAATTTCATCCATAGTTTTCCTTTTGGAGTCACTAGTGCTTGGTTGAATGTCTCATATATTTCTACTCTTGTTTGATATGTCCAAACTTATTTTCCCTTTTTTAAAAATCTCAAAATCTCCTCCATGTCTACGTTCTTAAATTATTTTAGATCTGTTTTATACAAGTAATCGCAATAATAGTATGGATCATCATAAAACTGACAAATACTTCTTTCAGTAATGGTCTTGTTGGTTTTGTTTATTTAAACGCAAGATAAAATCCCTGCACCATGGGTATTACTATTGGTTCTTTAGGTGGTAAACAGAAATTAGTTCATTCTCTTTTTATTGCAATCCCCCACACACTTTTACAATTTCTCATTAATAGATCAAATCCTTGTTATTGGATGAACATGTAAGGTTGTAGTTGTTTTAGATATTCATCTATACGGCTTTCCTAAAATTTAACAAATGGATTCATGGTGTTATATCAAAATTATTTTCAAACCTGAATGGATTTTACTGGTTCTACTTGAGATTGTCACATTCTTGAACAGTGGCAAAGGAATCTTGTTTTCACCACAATGGTTTGTAGATAATGAGAAGAGTGATGTGATCTATTTATCTTTGAGGAAGATATCAATACACTTTGAGAATTATAATTGTATTAGAAAAAGTATTTCTAATTGTTAAAAGGTTAAAGAGTTCTAAATTTATTGAAATTTAATTACAGAAACGTTAGTGTGACACCCCTAATTTGACCCTAGTCGGAAAGTGGTTTCGGGACCACAAAACCGAGTCACAAAAATAATTAATTGTTATATTTTATGCTTATTATTTATGAATAAGTATGTGTGAAAATTTCATGCTTTAAATTTTGTCATTTGGATGTGAAATAAATAAAAAGGGGCTTATGTGAAAAATCTTGGAAATGTCATAGGTTAATTGGAAGTGGCTAAAAATTGCATGGTTTGAAGCATGAGGGACTTGCATGTCAAACATTCCTTTTTCTTGGTAGTGGACGGCAAGGATGGGCATGAATGACACATTTTGGCATTTTGTGCTTTGTATGTTAGTAAATAATGTTAATAATATATTTGTTTATATTAAAGAAAGTGGTTTCATAAAATAGAAATAATAAAAGTTAATGAAATAAATGAATAAAACATGTTTGAGGTGAAAATAACAAGGCCATTTCTTCTTCTTCTTGCCGTGAGTTGAGAAACAAAATAGAAACCTTTGAGCTTAGGGCATTCGGCAAAAGAAGACTTCAAATAAGGTAAGGTTCATGTTATTTTCTTTGAAAAGTTGTGAATTTTGGTTGGTTTTGAAGCTTGCAACAAGACCCATGTGAAAATTTTTGTGTTCATGAAGCATGTAGCAATCGGTCATGAGCTTAATGGGGTATATTTTGTATGTTTGATGATTTTGGGAGGATAATTGATTCTAGTTGAGTATGAATAAACTAAATGTGCTTGATGGCTCAAATGAGTTATGAAAGTTTTTATAAATGTATGAAAGTCTTCATGCTATGAAAAATTCGGTTGAAATATGGAGAATGAGAGCTGTCATTTAGGTTAAGACCAAAGGAATGATCAATAGGCATTAAAGGGTTAAATGTGTGAATTTAAGGTATAAGAACCTATAGGTATTTACATGGGTAATGTTAAAAATTAATGTGGTATATTCGACTAAATGGGTGATAATGGTTTATAATGTTGAATTGAATTGTGATTATGTACATTAGAATTAGATATAACAAAAAAAAAACTATGTGAATTTGGATGCAATATTACATTCGGCCTAGAGGCATTAGATGAACATTTGTGGAAATCTCAAAGTCTTGAATAATGGTGATTGTAAGATGATGTAAAAATCATTGAATTATATGCATAAGTAGTTAGCAAAGTGATTAAGCTACCGAATTTAATTATTAAATGAGTTCTAAGCTTGCTGAATTTTGAGATGTGATTGGGAGTAAATTTGACATGAGCATATTTTGTTAATGATATATTGATAAATGTGGAGTTATGATACCATGATATGAACTTAATTATCAAATTGCCGAATGCGTTTATAATTAAGTAAGGTTAATAATAGGGCAATGAGTGGCTAGTAGAATCCAGTAGTCTTCTTGTTATATTCGGCCATGAGTTTGTATAATTGGTTTGTAATAGATTAAATTTGTTTATTCAAGCTCAAGAGCTTAGGGAGTCTAATTCGGAAAAGAGAAAAAAGCTACCTAACCGAATAGTCGATCTGTAATCGTTCGGCAATTTCCGAGGTAAGTTCTTAAGTATTTGAGTTTGATTCCTTTGTAAGTTTTAAGTGATTAAACGTTGAGTAAATTCAATTATAATAGGACATGATGAGTTGATTTAATAAGATATGATGTGGCCATGATATGTTCTAAGCTCAAATGGTAAGTTCTTAAGTGTTTGAGCTTGGGAATTTAAGGGTAATTTGAAATAGTCTGCTTAGGACAGCAGCAGTAACGTGACTTTAGAAAATCACCATAAATTTATGGATTTGAATTAGAGGCTGAATGAGACATGAAATTAAAGCTTAATGAGTCTAGTTTCTTATAAAAGAAACCGTGTAAGCAAAGGAATTTCCGATAATGAGATACTTAAAGTTGTGTGAGACAGCGCAGAATGACATTGTAATCCTCTGTTCTGTTTTTAGAAAATCATTATAAATTGTACAAAAATGGTTATAAGATAAAATTTATATGCTTAGACTCCTTAATGAGTCTAGTTTCAAATGAAATCAAATACAACACATTTTGAATTCTGTAAAATGAGAAATTTGATTCGTGGTGAAGAGTGGTCAGATTAGTCAAACAGTGAAACAGGGGAAACTTTAAGAAAAATCTGGTATTGATTGGCCAAACCTAAAATTATGGAAATTTTATGGATGGAAGATATACGAGTCTATATTCAAGAAAAATTAACGGAAAGTGATTTGGAGTTTTTTAGCTCCAGTTATAAAAAATTTAGTAACTATTGCTCAGGAAAAACAGCTTGTGCTGAATTTGAGATTGTGTTGTAAACCTTGATAAACTTGTTTTAGTTGCTCATAAGCTATTGATTAAACCCATACGTGAATTCTAAATTGTGATATTGGAAAATGATAGATGTAGATTCAGCCAAGACAGTGTGTATACGTGAAAGTATATGTGGTATGTGAAGTATATTTGGATAATTGTGATGTGAATACATGAAAATCTATATTTTGATTTAGGATTCTATGTGATGGATGTGAACATGCATATATGTGATAAGGCCTAATGGCCGATGTGATGAATGTGAAAGTGTATATATGTGATAAGGCCTAATGGCCGATGTGATGAATGTGAAAGTGTATATATATGTGATAAGGCCTAATGGCCGATGTGATGAATGTGAAAGTGTATATATGTGATAAGGCCTAATGGCCGATGTGATGAATGTGAAAGTGTATATATATGTGATAAGGCCCAATGGCCGATGTGATGAATGTGAAAGTGTATATATATGTGATAAGGCCCAATGGCCGATGTGATGAATGTGAAAGTGTATATATGTGATAAGGCCTAATGGCCGATGTGATGAATGTGAAAGTGTATATATATGTGATAAGGCCTAATGGCCGATGTGATGAATATGAAAGTGTATATATGTGATAAGGCCTAATGGCCGATGTGATGAATGTGAAAGTGTATATATGTGATAAGGCCTAATGGCCGATTGTGATGAATGTGAAAGTGTATATATGTGATAAGGCCTAATGGCCGATGTGATGAATGTGAAAGTGTATATATGTGACAGGGCCGAGTGGCCAACGTGATGGATGTGAAAGTGTATAAATGTGATAAGTCCCGAAGGGCATTTGTGTCAGTACTATATCCGGGTTAAAACCCCGCAGGCTTTATGCGAGAATATTATCACTGATTAATGTCCGTAAGCTTCGTGCTCGTACTATATCCGAGCTCTAAAGACCCGATGACTACGTGTGGGGATTTTGTCCGGGTAAGACCCGATAACTTCGTGTGGAGATTATGTCCGGGTAAGACTTCGTAATAAGAATTGCTTATAAATATACTCAATGCGAAAGGTTAAACAGGTATGTACTCCAAGTTTATATGTGAGCTTGATTTGCACTAAATCATAAGGTAGTTATGTGATGCATACGAGAGCAATCTATGAGACTATTCCTATGATTATGTGACATCGGATCAGTGTGAGAGGTTATGTGAAATCATACGATATATCTATGTCACATGAGCTCACTTTTATGTGAAAGTTTATCTGCCTATTGTATATGATGAGATGTGCATATGGATGGTATGCCCGAAGGAAGAGTGAAATAAAAATACGAACAACTATGTTATAATTTGATTGTTATTTGTTGACACTGCTTAAAACTTACTAAGCACTATAATGCTTACTCCGTTTACTCTGTTTCCTCTGTTTTATAGATCTCATTGCGAAGCTACAGGCTCGGGGATCGTCAGCAACTAGTCACACTATCACTATCCACTGCTTGTTACTGTCATGTTTAGAACTATTTTATGGCATGTATAGAATAGACTAGTGGCGGAAGAATATTTTTGGTTAATGTATATAAGCCATGCGAAAATGGCATCTTTTGAATGTTTACTTAGTGAATTTTAAATTTTATCTCTGGCTGTGCTTAGTACTTATTTAAATGAATGATCTTTATTTCAAGAAAAAGTTTAAAATTTTACTGTTCTGACATGAGTTACAAGTCCGGTAATGCCCCTTACCTATTCTGGCGACGGTTACGGGATAGGGGTGTTACAGTTAGAGGTTAGTTTAAATTCGAACAACAAATTACGCAAGTGTGTGGTAACATCCTTCATGGGTGTTGCAATGTCAAAGATAGTTTACCTGTTCCAAATTTTGTGCAATGTCACGACATCAAGTGCTGAGGTCGCGATATTGAGGCTTGTTTCTGCTATGCTCCTTTCTTTCTTCAGTGTCTTTTGTTGTGTCACTTGTTTCATCTAATTCCCATTTTTTTTTCAATTAGTCCTCATTTCTATCTTGGCTCCATAAAGTTTTGCATTGTAAGGCTTGAGCTGTCCTGCCAAAGTAATGTTTGACTCTCCGCCCATTTACAAGAAAAAGTTCACCTCCTTTTCCAATAATTTCTATTGCCTCATGAGGTGTCACTTGATTTATAGTATATACACCAGTCCATCTTGATTTCAGCTTGCCATGGAATAATTTCAATCTTGAATTAAATAACAACACTTTTTGTCCATGTAGGAACTCTCATTTCCTAATCTTTGCATCATGCCGAAGTTTGCTCCTTTCTTTGTATAATTTATTATTTTCATATGCAATGAAACAGGATTCTTCTAATTCTTGTAATTGAAATATCCTTTCTTTCTTTGCTAATTCTAGATCAAAGTTCAATTTCTTGATTGCCTAGTACGCTTTCTTTTCTAATTCAATCGATAAATGGCAATTTTTTCCGTAAGCTAATTTATAAGAAGTCATACCTAATGGAATTTTGTATGCTATTCTATAAGCCCATAATGCATTATCTAATCTTGCTACCAAATTTTTCCTACTTGGATTTACCATCTTTTCTAAAATTCCATTAATTTCTCTATTGGACACCTCTGCTTAGCCATTAGCATGTGGATGATATTTTGGTGTCATTTAATGTTTCACACTGTACTTAGCTAAAGTAGCTTCAAACTGTTTACTACAAAAATGTGATCCTTCATCACTTACCAACACATGAGGTGTCCCAAATCTAAAAAAATGTTCTTCCTTAAAAATCTCACTACTACTTTAGTATCATTGGTAGGTAATGCTATGGCTTCC
This sequence comes from Gossypium hirsutum, assembly GCF_007990345.1. Taxonomy (NCBI): domain Eukaryota; kingdom Viridiplantae; phylum Streptophyta; class Magnoliopsida; order Malvales; family Malvaceae; genus Gossypium; species Gossypium hirsutum. Next base: position 37,345,809 of record NC_053431.1, on the reverse strand, counting down.
ACCTATTTAAAGACATAATCAACAGCTATCAGGATGTATTGGTTTCCAAAAGAACTTGGGAAGTGTCTCATAAAGTCAATTCCCCAAACATCAAATGCCTCTACTTTGAGTATCCTAGTTTGCAACATTTCATCTCTTTTCGATATACCCCTATTTCTTTGGCATCTATCACATCCTGGAATGAATTTTTAAGCAATTCTGTTCATGGTCGGCTAATAGAATCCTGAATGCAATACTTTTTGAGCAGTTCTTTTTCAGCCAAAATGTCCCCTACATGGGGATTTATGACATCCATGTAGAATATCGTTTATTTCCTCCTCTGCTACACATATTTGTACCAATTGATTTGCAAACTGTCAGAATATATACGGATCTTCCCAAATATAATTTTTGATTCGTGTATGATCCTTTTCTTTTGTTGCCATGATACTTCTGGTGGAAAACGCCCTTAGCGATATAGTTTACATGATCTGCATACCATGAAGTGTTGTTATTTCTGAACCTTATTTTATGGATGTCTACTCTAAACAACTGTTAATCAGTGAAAGTCTCTTTGATTTCCTTAAAATCAGGTGGCTCCAAGACATTTTCTATTTTGGATAAATGGTCTGCGATTTTATTTTTCGTTCCTTTCCTGTCCATTATCCATTAATCGAACTCTTGAAGCAATAATACCCAACTCATTAGTCTAGCTTTTGTTTCCTTTTTTATGACATATTTTAATGTTGAATGTCAATGTAAACATAAACTCTATTGGCCAACAAATATGGGTGAAACTTTTCACAAGCAAACACAATGGCAAGCATTTCCTTTTTGGTTGTAGTGTAATTGCATTGTGCTAAATTGAGTATCTTACTTGCATAATGAATAAATCCAAATAAGTTGTTTCTCTTTTGTACCAGCACTGCCCTTACAACATAATCACTAGCACCACACATTATAATAAAAGGTTCTGACTAGTTTGGATTAACAATTATAGGTGAAGAAGTAATTTTTTCTTCTATTACCTCAAAAGCATTGATGCATTCTTGGTCTAATATAAATAGTATCTCTTTATATTGAAGTTGATTCAGCAGTTTAGAGATGTGAGAGAAATCTTTTATGCATCGCCTGTAAAATCTAGCATGGCCCAAAAAGTTTCTCACTCTTTGAACTTTTGTAGGGTTCAATGGTTTCTTAATAACCTCAATCTTAACTTTGTCCACTTCCAGACCTTTCCTTGATATTTGATGTCCTAGAATCAATCCTTCCTTGGCCATGAAATGACATTATTTCTAGTTAAGCACTAGATTGGTTTCTTGTATCTTTGTATGACTTTTTTAAGATTGTTCAAACATTCTCGAAAGTAATCTTTGTATACAAAAAAATCATCCATAAACACGTCCAAGCCTTCCTCTAACGTATAAGAAAAAATAGCATTCATTCATCTCATAAAGGTTGCTGAGGAGTTACAAATATTCGATAGCTATAATCACAGGTAATGTATTTTGCTCCCCCAAATATTCGTATTTTAATTATTCTGGTAAAAGTTCTGACTCTAACTCAGGGGTTTTGATAATGGAAGGTACCATTTTTGTTTCATTTGGAATAAGTCATTCTGGTTGTCCCTTACTTTGACGCCACCAATCAAGTTGAAGAGCTATATAGTCGTTTTCTTGTTCAGTATCATTCCATTCTCTTCTTCTGATTCATATTCATATTCAACCAAACTCACCATAATTGAGTCCAATTATTAAACTTTTTCTCTTCTGTTATAGATTTTTCTAGTTTCCCAACATCTAATTCTCGATGTATCCATCAGGTAAATTCATTTTCACTAAATTTTTCCAGTATTTCCATGACTTCCCTTCCTATTTTCCTCCAGATGCTTCCCTCGGTTATGATATCAAACTTTTTTCTATTCTAACTATCCAATCTGTCATAGAAATGTTGGGTTTGAACTGCAAAATGTATTCATCCACCCAATACTGACCTGATAATCGTTTTAGATCTCTCCTAAGCTTGCCTTAATGTTTTAGCAATGTATTGTTTGAATTGAAATAATTTTTCATAAATGCTGAGTACCTAAGTCATAGGCAAGACTCAACGTGTAACACCCCTTACCCGTACCTGAGACTGGGACAAGGTACGAGGCATTACCGAAATAAACAGGGCATTTCTAGAAAAATACGGGTCATAAAATTTCATTCCAAATTAAAATCGATCAATCAAGATCATATTATCCTTATTATGGCCTACGACGTCCAAAACATACATTAAAATAAATCCATAACTAAACCGAGAACTTAAGAAAATTCTAAGAGAGTTTCTAGGTTTAAGCCTCACACGCCCGTGTAGAGGCAATGCACACGCTCGTGTGCATTGGGACACGCCCGTGTCCTAAACCCATGTGGAATTACTAAAATTTATTTTTCATTTCGAACCTACAGGGGTTTTCACACGGCCAAGCACACGCCCATGTCATCTCCCATGTCTAAAAACCTGGACATTCTATTTATGACGTCATCACTCATTTAAGGGCACATAGCCAAGGCACACGGGTGTGCACTAGGCCGTGTCCTCCACACGGTTGAGACACACGGCTGTGTCTCTGCTCGTGTATTTACTACCATGCATACTGACTTAGGTATATTAGGTGCAGGGGACACATAACCATTCAACACACCCATGGGCAGACTGTGTGTCACATACGGTTCAGACACACGCCCGTGTGTTTACCCGTGTGGACCATTTAAAGGCTATTTTCCAAGCCAATAGTCACCCATACATTCAAACATACTTTATAACATGCAATATGACATATTCAAGCACTCAAATATTCCACACCATGGCACTCTCACATCTTCATAAAGTTATCCTATTGTACATTCATTTTTTACACTATTTAGAAGCATTCCACACCAATTTCATGCATTATTAAACTTATTATCATGACTTCAAATTGTGCATTCATACTTATAGTCATTTTAATCCATTAGGTCATCCCTTATCTTTTAACACCTAATTCATACTTTACCAATCATTTATTAATCAACAACATATCACATCATTATCCTACACTCACCAAGCAACAGCATATCCTACCATCAAAACACTAGCACATGCATGCATAGGTAATTAGATTACAACCCAAATGATCAAATATGAGCCATATCACATGGCCATTAGAAAATGAATCATCTTTATCATAGGCCTTCACAATTTGGCCAAATAGCATGACACATACCACAAAATGACCAAGTTTCCTATACATGTCATACTCAAAATAATAATTTCACTATACACAATAGTCTTTTGATAGTGTGATCGAGTACTCCTACAGCTTTCGATCCCTGAGCTAGCTTGGCAGAACTACAAAGGATGGAAAGAAAGGGGAGTAACCATTAAAGCTTAGCAAGTCCACATACAAATAATATGAAATGGTAGTAAGGAATCAACATATAGAAACATAGCAACATATACATAAAGATTATTCATCATTCAAACCTTTCTACTTACTCATCATACGCACATATATACTTGCTCATCGTAAATCGATCTTTATTAAGGCATTACTCATAGGTTTAGCATACATACTTGTACTCATCGTAAAGCATCCATAACCATACCTCTTTCACATGTCCTTCTTGGGACTCTCATTACATTCATTACATTACCCGTTAAACTCTCGAAATACTATTGGATACGCGGAAACCTTGCACATAAGTGCCACATATACAACGTAGTCGGAGCTACCACATAACATGTAACACATCCATAATGAACTCAGACCTCTCAACGAGCTCAAATGTAACATGAATCGCATCCATTATTAACTCGGACCTCTCAACGAGCTCAGATGCTCGCATCCATAATGAACTCGGATCTCTCAACGAGTTCGGATGCCGCATATCTCACGAACTCGGACCACTCAACGAGTTTGGATGTCTTAGTTCCTAGTGACATGTCACTTGTATCCTAAACTATTCTTAAGGTTCAAACGGGGTTTTTCCTCACTTGCATATAGTATCTCTGTCGTACTTGCTCGTAACGTCGCGGATAACGACCATAATAACATTCATGCTTTCATAACAATCAGCAAGCATATAACTCATCATTACAATAAAACATTTATTACAATATATTAAAGCATTAAAACATACTACAGCACCACATTATTTTCATATTTACTTACAATATATTACTCAGTACAAAATGATGATAATCGAGTTTAATTGTCGTGTACTTTATTCTTTCCTCGATCAAGTCCCGGTCCACATTTTTCATGATCTATAATGCCAAATTTAACTTATTTTCTATTCACATTATTCAAATGGGTCCATAAATCATACTTTTACAAATTTACATTTTGACCCCTAAACTTTTAAATATTTATGATTTAGTCCCTAGGCTCGTAAAATGGAATGCTTGCATTTTCTTGGTTTCCTAAGCCTAGCACTTGGCTTAGTTCACATTATTATGCTCATATGAGCCCATATTTTCTTTTAGTTCACATTATTACTACTCACCTTAACACTTTTAAAAACAAGTCCTTTGTTTAGATGTTTTCACTAAAAATCACCTAGTAAAAGATGTTTATCATGCCTCAAACATTCATATTCCTCTATTAATCATCAAAATACATGCATGTCACATATGGATCAAATTTTATACGTGAACCCTACCTTAAAATATAGCTAGAAATGGGTAGATCATGCTTCAAGGACTTCAAAAATGAAAAGAACATTAAAAACGGGGCTAGGATGCACTTACAATCAAGCTTGAAAATGTTGAACAAACCCTAGCTATGGTGTCTTGAAATTTTTGGCAATGAAGGAAGAAGATGGACACCAATTTTGACTTATTTTTCCCTTTTTATTCTTTTAATTACCAAATGACCAAAATACCCCTAGGGTTTCACTTTTACATTTTTCCTATGCATGTCCATTTTTGTCCAAATTTATAGAAATTAGTCAAATTGCTAATTAGGACCTTTCAATTCATAATCTAAAGCAATTTCATGCTTAAAGCTTCTAGAATGCAAGTTTTGCACTTTATTCAATTTGGTCCCTAAAATGCAATTAGATATTTTATGCATAGAATTTCTTCATGAAACTTTCACACATGCATGCATTCATAACATAACCCTCATAAGAATCATAAAATAATTATTTTTATCTCAGATTTGCGGTCTCAAAACTACTGTTTCGACTAGGCCCTAATTCACGATGTTACACGACGAATGAATAACTGCACAAAACCAATCCATGTAGTAATAGTATCAGGTGGGAGTGTGTCTTGTAACAGCCCATTTTTTAGTGGTGTAAGAAACAGTGGTTTTGGGGCCACCAAATCTGATGAGTGAGTTCGTAAATATTATTATTTAATATTTACGACTCAAATATGTTTTCTTAAAAAGGTTTTTGGTATGATAAGTTATGTTATATAAATGATTTATTAAGTTCAAGTGGTAAGACTTTAAGGTCAAGTGGTTTTAGAAAATGAGGCATCAAGACATTGTTTCTATAAACTGAGCTGCAATTATTTTTTATAAATATTTACAAAGTTTCATTAAGGTGGTAGTAAATTTTCATTGACAAATTTTAACGTTTCGATAGTTAATTAATTAAAAAGGACTAAATTGTAAAAGATGTAAAATTTGATCACTATTTGATTTTAGGGATTAAATGGCTTATGGAATAAAGGAAAAGGGTCTTAAATGGTAATTAAACCATTTAAGGAGTTAGTAGTTAATATGGACATGGATTTGGCCTTTTATTTAATTACTAACCAAAGTTAAAATGGTAATTTGATAAATTAATTAAATTAAACAAAACATAAGTAAAAGATAATGGTTCTCACCATTCTTTCTCTCTTATTTTCAATCGAAAGCCATGGCTATGGAGAGGCTAGGTTCGACCATGTTTCATATTATTCATGTAAGTCCATTTTAGCCTTATTTTTAATACTTTTTATGTTTTTTAGATCGTTACAACTAGGTTCAGCTAGCCCATACCTTTGATTTTGAAACTTCTACAGACATTGAATGTTGTCATTGATGAACCTTGTGATTTTAGATGTTAGACGACAAATTTGAAGTGTTAGTTGGTATTTAAAAGCATTTTGTTAAGTGATTTTTGATGAATTTACCTATTAGGGACTAAATTGTTAGAATAGTAAAAATAAAAGGATTTCATGTGAAATTATTACAAATGTGGGCTGTTTTGTGTGCCATGAGTATTCGGCTGATATCAACTGGCATTAAAAATGGTTAATTTGCATGTTTCAATGTAACAGTCTATTTTTAGTCAAATCGAAACAGTGGTTGTGGGACCTCAAATTCGAGGTAGAAATAATTATTTTATTACTATTTTAAAGTCTACAGCATGATAGTATGATTGTGTGAAAATTTTGTTAAGAAATTTTATCATTTGAATGCTCAATTTGATAAAAAGGATTAAATCACATAAAGTACAAAAATGGTGTTCTAATAGCTAAAGGTGTCTAATAGCTATGAAACCTTAAAGTGGAGGTCCTTTTGTGATACTTAACCCATCTTTGAGATAGTTGATGATAGTGGCTTGGTATTTGGTGTAATTAATAAGTGTTTTAAAGGTTAAATTAGGAATTATCAAATTAAGGTTAATTAAACAAAATAAAAACAAAGTTTCATCTTTATTTTTCTATCTCCACTGAATATAGAAGAAAACCTAGCCATTTTTGAGCTTGAAGTTTCAGTAATCTCTTCCTTGACTAATTGGTGTGTATTTTATCTCTTTTTAATTATTTCTATGTTTTTGGAGTCATTGTAACTTAATCTAGCTAGCTTAAGGACTAATTTGCAAAATTATTAAAGGTTTAGGGTTTTGCCATTGATGAATGTATGTGTATTTTGATGTTTAATGATAGAAAATGTATGGTTGTTGTTAGATAAACAACATTTGTAAAATGATTTTTGGTAAAATTTTTAATTAAGGATTAAATTAAGAAATGTGGAAATTTTGTGGTAGAAATGTGAAATAAATGAAACATATGGGCTGCTATGGTAATAAGGGAGATTTGGCTAGCATGGGTAAGGACCTAATTGCATGAATTTGTATTTTTATGAGATAAGGACTAAATTGTTAAAATATTGAAATAGTAGGGGTAAAAGTGTAAAGTTTACATAATGTGATTTTTGGGCTAAATTGAATAGAATGATAATTGAATAAGTTAAATTTGATATTATATAGATCAGGAAAAATGAATTTCGGATTTAGATCGGGGGAAAAACAAAGTGTTGGACTAATTGATTCATTTCGTCGTTTTTGCATTCGAGGTAAGTTCGTATGTTAGTAAGCATTATTATAATTGTATTTTAAATGCTTTATTATTGAATTATTTGTGAATACAACCTTGCGAATATTTTTGACAAAGATTCGGCATTGATAAATCCCGATTGAGCTTTAAGAATATATTAAGATACGAATGACATGTCATTAGAGGTTATGTGATTTAGGTGCCGGTCCGTACGTCCTACCGGTGGCTGAGTTATCTGGCATGTGTTGCAGATTCTCATCAGCTTGTGTAAGCAGCACAATGTAGCTACGTCATGACCGTCAGCTTGTGTGAGCAAACCCATTGATAGCTCAAGAGTGAGCATTATACGTGATATGAGATTGAGATAGCTTCGGCTATGTATTGGCACTTAGGGTGCAAGATTCTCGTGTATCCGATAGTATTCCAAATGGTTCAACAGGTATATCAAGGATATGGATGAGTATGAGATTGATACGAGCTGGTACATGTATGTATGTGAACTATACAATCATCAAATTGAAGAAATTGACGAAAATCGTGTTTAATCTTTGGATTGAATATATGTGTTAAGTTTTGGATCAAATTTGAATTGCATTATATAATGTTTATGATATTGAATTGTTGGTTTGTAAGTTTTATTTACTTAGCATACGAGCTGTGACAGCCCAAAGTTGACCCTAGTCGGGAAGTGGTTTCGAGACCGCTAAACCGAGTCACCGAAATGTTTGAATGTGATACTTATTGTCTAGAATATGTAATTATGAATGTGTGAAAATTTCAAGCTTCAATTTGGTTGATTTCATGTGAATTTAGTCAATAGGACTTATGTGAGAAAATTCTAAAATGTGATAGGTCAATGTGTGAGGACCTATTAGTGCATGTGGACAAAGGGGGGACTTGCATGTCAAATTCCCCCCTACTAGTAGTGGCCGGCCATGACAAGCATGGTAGACCAAGTTTGATGGCCAAGACATGTCATAGACATGTTTTGTTGGTGCATCATGGGTGGAAAAAAATAAAATAATAGGCATGGAAATTAAATAATGAAAAAGAGTATGATGAATACACAAAAAAAAAGTGTGTAGTTGATTGTTTTCCCCCCCATTGCCGTGAGCTAAAGAAAAGAGAGGAGAAGATCTTTGTTCATCCTTTTCTCACCTTCATTTAGCCTAAATTAGAAAGAAAAACAAAGAAAAAAATTTTCTCATCCTTTGGTTCATCCTTGGCCAAAAATTTTAAGGAGGAAAGAAGAAGAAAGGTGAAGAGATTCGGCCATGCATGTAGCTAGGCTAAGGTATGTTTGATGATGTTCCATGAGATGCATGCATGTTTTAGTTGTTAGCTTGAGTTCTACCTAGCCCATGGTCTAAATCTTGCTATGTGATGGAAATGGCACTTGACCATGGATGCATCATTCTTGGTTGATGTTTGATGTTGTGGTGATGAGGCATGAGGATGAGTTAAGATTCGGCCTAGGTGGAGGTTGTGTTAATGCCATTGCATGCAAAATATGAAGCTTGTTAATGATGCATGTGATGATGGCTTGATGATTCTTGAACCTCCTTTTTAGCATTTTTGTGTGAGCACATATGTGCATTGGTTTGCTAAATGGAGAAGAATCGGCTAGCAAGATGTGTGCTAAGGCCGAATGTAACTTTGCATGTTAATGAGCAATGCATGTGTTAAATTGATGAAAAGGGGGAGGATGCTTTACTAGTGTGTATATGTGTGTATTAAGTGTTGAAATCGACCCCAAAAATAGACATGCATATTCGGCCAAGGGGAAAGAAATTAGCTAATATGTTGTGTTGATGCATGATTTTTGCATGTATGAGACTTTAATGTCTAATGTATAAATATGGGCTAAGTGCCTTGTGTTCATCTTTTTGATGCCTAAATGATGAAATCAATTTATTTGTTTAATTAAGCTCAAGAGCAAAGGGGAAATAAATCCGATAAAGGGAAGGAAAAAGTGGTTGAATAGCTAGCGGAATCGTTCGACAACACCCGAGGTAAGTTCTTGAGTAAGAGAGCTTAAATTACGATGTGATTAAATCATGCTCTATGTGTGGCTATTGAGCCGAATGTGCAAGGACGATATGTGCCTTGTGTTTGAGTTTCGCAAATGAAAATGAAATATGAATGTGCCATGAATTATTGTTAGATGTGAATGATTAATTGAATGCTGTCCGGGCTAAGTCCCGAAGGCTTTGTGCTAAGTGAATATATCCGGACTAAGATCCGAAGGCATTTGTGCGAGATACAAATTCCGGGTTAAGCCCCGAAGGCCTTTGTGCGAGATACTAAATCCGGGTTAAGTCCCGAAGCCATTCGTGCGAGTTATTAAATCCGGGTTATGTCCCGAAGGCATTGTGTGAGTTACTAAAACCGGGCTATGTCCCGAAGGCATTTGAACGAGGAGCTATATCCGGTTAAATCCCGAAGGTACGTGATTTGGTAATGAATGACCTTGCTGTAAAATTCCAGCGAATACTCGAAAAACATCCCAATATGGGGATATGTTACGTATGTGTTGAATTTAATCGAGCCCTTACAAATAAATGTTCGCTCAGTTGATAAACGAGCTACCGGCCTTCGGCTAAGTTAGTCTATTGTGTATGTACATAAGGGTTGTTAATGTTGTGAAGCAAGTTTGATATCGGTAAATTGCGTATTATGAAATATTCCGTTTAGCTAAATGTGTGTTATTCTTTGTTTATGCTGGAATTCCTTGCTCAAAACTTACTAAGCATAAATTGCTTACTCGTTACACTGCTCCTCTGTTTTATAGATTTTTGGTTCTCCAGCTATCGGACTCGGGATCTTGAAGTCGAAGTCGCCCACACTATCAAAGGCTCTTTTGGGTACTATTTTGGTTGAATTTTGATATGGCATGTATAGGACTACCCATTGTTGTTTTTCGAGTACTTTATGAAATGTATAAGTGTACAGCCATGCGAAAATGGCTTGTAGAAGTGGAGTATGGCATTAGACCATTAGTGTTTATGAATGTATAGATGGTTTCATGATGTAACTATAGTTGGAATGGAAGTGTTGAGCAAATGATCAGCCATTGGAATGGCTAAGTATGATCATATGTGGGCATATGTATGACAAGGCCCTAGTTGGTCCATGAAACCCCGAAAATAGGTAAGGTTTACTTTGAAAACAGAGGCTGACAGCAGCAGTGGTGTGGATTGGAAAAATCACAAGAATTCGTAGGAGTGGAATTAAATAGTGAATAAATTATTTAATCGAACCTTGATGAATCTACTTTCATATGAAAGTAACGAAACAATCATATGAACAGTACAGTAAGAGATATTCAGGTTCTTGTGGAACAGGGCCAGAACAGTTTCTGGATTCCCTGTTCCGACTTTGGAAATTCACTATAAATTGACCAGAGATAATTAGGGGTCATACCATATATGTATGGATTCCTCTCTGAGTCTAGTTTCCATAGAAACAAACGGCATCAGTATTGAAGCTCTGTGCAGAGAGATATCCAAGTCGTAATGGGAAAAGGTCAGTGTAGTCGACCCCTGTAACATGGGAGACTTTGACTAATAAACTGTACTAATTTGCCCGACCAAAAATTCTAGAAAAAAATACATAGGTGGGGACATGAGTCTAGTTTCAGGGAAAAATCACAAAACTGATTTTCGAGTTGTGAAACTCAAGATATGATTTTTGAAGCGACTAGTACTCAGACTGGGCAGTGTCTGGAAAAATTTTTCAAAGTTTGTTAACATCTCGTGTCCGACTCCGGTGTCGGTCTCGGGTCGGGGTGTTACACGAGCTTACTAAGCTTTATAGCTTACTTTGTTTACTTTTCCGTGTTTTATAGTGTAATCTAAGCTTGCTCAGATTTGAGAGACGTCGGAGATTTCATCACACTATCAAGCTTTTATTTTAGTACTTTTGAACTTATGTTTTGGTTATATGGCATGTATAGGAGTTATGGTCATTTTGGTATATGTTAGTGATGGATTTGGCCATTTGAGTTGGCTTGTAAATGTTAAGTGTTTGGTTTTGTGTATAGTCATGAGAGTTGGCTTATTTTGGTATATTTGGTGATGTATATATATGTGCAAATGGCCTTTGTTATGAATTTGGTAATTGCTATGTAAATGCTTGTGGTGAATGGTTGTTTGTGAATTGGTAATTTGAGTATCAAATAGTTGATAATTGAGAATTGGTATGCTTGTGATTTTAGGCAAAGTGATGCATAAATGAAAGTAACCATTTAGGTGATTTGTGAATGTGAATTTGGTAAGAAATTGAATGGTTTATTGTAATACTTGTGTATCTTGTGATTAATGGTATGGATTTAGCATGAATTAGGCTTGGATGAGACTGGTTTGTATGCCTATTTATGCCATGTTATGTGCCAATTGGATTATATAGGTGTACGCAAATTTGGGTGAGAAAGGTGGCTTGGTAAATAGCCTATTTTTGTCCACACGGGCTTGTGTCTCAACCGTGTGTAACACACAATCTGGTGACACGGCCGTGTGTCCCCTGGTGTTTAATTAGAAATCGTGTTAGTATGCTCCACACGGCCCAGCACTTGGACGTATGACTTGGCCATGTGGCATAAGTCAGTATACCCTACAGGTTTGGCACGGTTTAGCATGTGTGATGCCATTTCGAAGGGCACACGGGCTGGTCACACAAGCGTGTGGTTGGCCGTGTGATCCAACTCAGAGAGTTACACGGGGTCGGACACGGACTGGACATGGCCATGTGATCTTATTTCAAATATCCACACGGCTTGTAACATGGGTGTGTCTTTCTCACACGGCCGGACCACTCGGACGTGTGTCCCCTGTATTTTGAAAAAATTTCTAAGTGTTCCAAGAATTTTTGAAGATATCAGTTTAGTTCCGAATCACTCTTAAAGCGTGATTTGAGCCTTGTAGGCTCGTATTAAGGACTAGATAAATAATTGTGAGTGATTTGTATCTGAAATTGATAATTGTATGAGAGTTGTATGTTTGAGTGTAATATAAGTCTGGTAATGCTCCGTAACCCTATTTCAGCGTTGAATACGGGTGAGGGGTGTTACATTTAGGCTCAGGGACTAAATTGAATAAAAGTAAAATATTAGGGGCAATTTTTGTAAAAATGTCAAAAATGACTAAATTGCATAGAATAAATTGTTTTACTATCTAAATTAATAAATTGAATGAAATTATTAATTTAAATCAAGATCGAGTGGAAAATCGAGGAGAATGGAAAAATTACCAAAATGTCCCTATACTTTGACATTTCTGCAATTTAGCCAGGTAAGTTCGAATGAACTGAATTCTGTATAATGCTAATTAATTTAATGTTAGTATGTGATTCTATTGTGATTGAATCAATATATATATGTTATTATACAATCTATCGAGTAAAAAGACAATGGAAATCCAGTGACATACGATGACTATCGAGCCCTGTTTGAACCTTAGGAATATATAGGATACAAATGACATGTCATTAGGGTTTCCATGTTTCGGGTGCTGGTCCTGAATGTCCTACAAGTAACTATGTTCGACATTTGTTGCGAATACTTGACAGCTTGTGTGAGCAGCATCGTGTAGCTACGTTCCGACCGATAGCTTATGTGAGCAGACCCAGGTTACTATGTTTCGGGTGCTGGTCTTGAATGTCCTACCGATGCCTGAGGTCCGGCATTAATTGTAGATACTCAACAGCTTGTGTGAGCAACATCGTGTAGTTTACATTCCAACTGAAAACTTGTGTGAGCAGGCCCATTTGACAGCTTGTGTGAGCTACGACTATATGTTTAGCACACCTTGTGTGAGCTTTCCCATGTATCTGGTATTATTCTAAGTTGTTCAACAGGCATAAAAATGAAAGGAGCGGTAAGTATTCAAATGATTATGTCATGAATTTATGAAAAGGAATTAAAAGGTGATGTTTAATGAAAGTATGATTACGCACATGAAATTAAAGATTTCAAATGATGTTGTTCATGTATATGACTTACCTTTTGTTATTTCAAGTGATTTATGAGTTGATACTCTAACATGAGTTGTGGATGATGCTTAAACTTGTGCCAAGCTATTGGATTATATCATGCTTAGTCTTAAGGAAATACAATGAAACAGTAAGTATTCAATTGGTAATATGCTTATGTGCATGAAAAAGTGATATAAATGAAAGTATGTAATTTCTTATGAAATGATTTTTCATGTAGTTGATTTCAAAAGAGCTATGTTAAATGCACTACCTCGTAGTCATGGTTGATGTTATGCTTATCCCTTGTATTATGCAAAGGAAACGGGTATAAAAAGCTAATGAAAATGGTAAGTTCGTAGTGGAAATGAAATATGATGAAATAAAAGGGAATTGATGTGTTGAAAGATGTACTTATATGTGGGAAGCTTACATATGTTATGGATGAATATACCTAGTTCATGAACAAATATGCTAATTAATGAATTGATGTTGTTATTTAAGCTAAAGTAAGTAAATGCAATGGAAAGTAAGTAAACGGAAGGGTTCAAAGTCGTAGGAAATCTTACTATGCTAGGAACGATAAGTATATTTATGGTGTTGATAGACTTATCCAATTGTGAGTTAATGATTACTGTTCGATAAATATTGAGACATTGGTATAGGTTTATATTTAACCTATAATGTTTATTATTGAAATGTAATATTATGATTATGGTTTATACGAGCTTACTAAGCATTCATTGCTTATGTGATTATCTTTCTCTTACTTTACAGATTATCGGAAGCTTGTTCGAGTTGGAAGCTAGTTAGAGAACTATCACACTATCCAGAGATTATATTGGTAGATTTTGATGTCTTGATCAAGGTTATAATGGCATGTATAGGTGGACTATGTCTAATGTTTAGTTAATGATATTGGCATGTAATGTTACTTTGAATTAGTGAAACTTATGATATTTGATGCCTTGATAATTGGTGTGCTTTTGGCACTTTGATGTTTAAAGGTTGGTGTTTATAAGACAAAATTGATGCTTGATTTTATGGCTAAAATGGTATGAGTTGGCATGTTTGCAAAGTGATCATTTAGGGCATGTTTTGATATGAAATTTAGTCAAGTTTGTTTGATTGAATTATGACCATTTGGACAAAACTTGGTATGTATATATGTTGGTTAATGGAACCGTTTGGAAATCGCTAGAATGGTCACAATTAAATGGTTTTGATGTATGTGAGAAGTGGTCCCAATGGTAAGGTCATTTTGATATGTTTTGATGTGGAAAAAAGCCAATTGAATAATGGTAAAATATGCACATGTATAGGTATTTTGGTGCTTTTATGGTTGATGTTGAAATGGTCAAGTAGATTTATGTTTTTAATGATCAATTTGGTATATTTTGTTGAAGTTTGACATATGGTCAATTGTGTTGTATCTTGGAATGATGATTTGTGGTTGTGTATAGTTGATTTATGCCAAAACATGTATGTGTTTAGGTTGATTTTTAATATTTACGTTTAAAATGCCTTTTGGCATATTGGTTGAATGGAAATTAGTCATTTTATGCAAGTTTGAGCATGTCTTAATACCTCGGTTATATGTGCAAATGGCTTGTAAGGGTGTGCTTGAATTGGGTGAAAGAAATGGCTTGAATTTGGCCTCTTTCTTATCTACACGGCCTAAGACACCGGCGTGTGTCTCAACCGTGTGTGACACATGGCCATGCGACATAGTCGTGTGTCCCCTGTAGTTTTTTAAAGTTTACATTTCGAGAGTTACACGACCCATATGGCTTGGCCGTGTGTCCCAAGTCAGATAGTTATACGAGCTGGGACATGGCCGTGTGTCCCTACTTCGAATGCCCACACGGCCCAAGACACAAGCGTATGTCTCTCACACGACCTAGTCACGCAGCTGTGTGACCCCTGTAGTGTAAATTTTTCCATCTTTTTCCATGAAGTTTTAAATGTTTCCGATTTAGTACCAAATTGTTTCTAAAGTGTTTCTAAGGCCTCGACGGCTCAAATAAGGGACATTATGTCCATCCTAGTAAGGAAGGATTTAACTTAAAATGCAAATTATGAATAATGGGACGAGTAATACTAGATTGCAACCAGTCCGTATCAAAAAATGTTCTTAGTGGTTACATCATACTTCTTATGATTACTTATCAGCAAACAAGTGTTGCTCCTCATAAGTTGTACTCTATATCTTCTAGAAGAACTTTATTCGTGAGTTCTCTTGATTACTTACATGTCTTCTTATATTCTGAAGTAAAAAAGAAATAAAGGAATTTTAGTAAATTAGGATTTAAACTTCGTATTTATAATACATCAATTTCCTAATTATTCTATTAAGATACCAAATATTAGAATTAAACTAGTGACGTTGCCTCCCTAGAAACGACGCCAACAACTTGACCGCCTGCAGATGTACCAACATCAAGAGTAGAAATCTTGCACACAATATATAAAAAGGCAGTTTTCGCAAGTATACGGATCATGTTGTAATATAGTTACAACAGAGCAAGTTAATACTTCGAGGATCGTACCCAAGGGAGGTGAGCACTAAGCTAACTCTAACCTAAGCACAAATAGATCTAATTAGTACTTTAGATAGATTATATTACGATGAAATATAAAGAAATGTTGTTTTGGGATTTTTAATAATAATAGTAAAAAGAAAATAAATAAATAAATAACAAGAAATCAAATAGTATAATTTGTCAAATCTGAGTATGGGTGATTATCTCGCTTCGGTAATCATGACCAACTATCATTTCTGGCTTCTTGTTCAATCAACTAGTTGATACCCTAATAAGATCTTCTGATCTTCGACTAAAATAATGAGTCGACAAGAACTACTTATCTCTCGACATCACAATCCAGACCGATTTGGGGTTAAGGTGTTCATAGATAGGCCATATCAATTTTGGGTTAATTCCCACCTTAATGACTTTCTAGGGTCGTCAAGCCTAGGATTTAAAATTTTCCTTTCCCGAACAGCTGATCCACTAAGAGAACCTTACAAAATAGTTAATTAATCATGCCTCCAATCGCTATTACCCCACGGGAGGATTAGTTCCTGATGGATCTCATAAACAATATAGACTTGATATATAGAATAAACATGAATAACAATTCAAGAATATAAAGTTTAGGAGAAGCCTGATTTGTATTAATTGGAATGTTGAATCCCCACAGGGTTTGATCAAGTTCACAAATCTGATCTCTTTCACAAAAGCAAAGAGCAAAACTAAAATAAACCTAAAGCCTAATAAAAGAGAAAGACTAAAGAATAAAATCGTGAAGAAAATTATACATATGGAAAGTCATCCATAAAATGTGTTAAATGAGTCTATTAATAGACTTAAAGTGGTCGTCATCCTTAACCCTAGGTCAACTGCCATCTTCGTGCTTAATGTTTAATTGTGTGGACCAAAATGCCCTTGGTTCATAATTATTTCCCATACAGAGGTGATGTCATGACACACCTGGTCTAATGTCAGACATCGAAGGCAGTATACTCATCTTCAGGGTATCTTCAAGGGTGTATCGCGACATCCTCAGGTTGTGTCGCGACACCAAAGGCAGTCTTGAAATTATTTTATTTTGCTCCCAATGTTAAGACATCCAACTCTCTGTGTTGCAATGCATCGACCAGTATTGAATTAGCACACCTTCTAATGTTCTTTTGCATGCTTACAAAGCATATTAGCTCACCCATAAGCCTCATTCGTCCCCTAAGGTCAATAAAAGTCTCAAATTATACATTTTACTGAATGTAAATATAATAACGAAAACTTAGCTAAAACTTAACCAAAGTACTTGTATTCAAGCTCATAAAGTGTGAAAACTAGTTTAATCTACCATACCAAATTACGACAGATCAAGTTGGTGAGTTGGTATCAGGTGAATCCAAGTCCAAATCATTGGTAAGCAGTTAAGCATATACTCAAGTATTTACGAAGAACTTGGGATTATATGCTTGTATGTTCCAGAAGAGATCTTACTCTTATCAGATATAATTAGTACATGTGAATACCTAAATAATTAAATTCATGTATTAACTGGACAAAAATCCATGTTCTTACTAGTTGATTGAGATTTCCCCACGGCAACTCAGTTCAATGGGTGTAGGAATTATCGTTGCCAAAACTTACAAATGTTTTCAAGGTTTAATGTAAGATGCATGCATTATCTTAATGCATATTGTTTATTACAAAATATTTTCAAAATATTTGTTTAATACAAATTTATTAATGAAAGGATATGTTATTTTCTGTTCGAAAATGACACCTACTCCCTTATTAAATATACTCACTAAGAACAAACTAAACAAAAATAGTTATAAGGGATGGAAAAGGAACCTCATGATTGTCTTAAGCTATGAGAAACTAAAAATAGTCCTTGATAATAAATGCCCTTCAGCCACTCAAGCTTAGGCTAGAAAACACTAAGAAGAGTCTGATGAGATAGCTCATTATTGTATACTGACAAGTCTGACCAACACCCTTTATAAGCACCTAGAGAGCTGTAAGATTCGAAAAGAGATTATAGACAAACTAGAGGAAATGTTCGGAGGTCAAGCTGCCTTGACTTAATAGTCGGCTATAACTAGTTTAATAAATGCCCAGCAAAAGCCCATCACTCTAGTCAAAGACCATATAATTACTCTTATGGGATACTTTGTAGAGGCTGCATAATGAGGCCAATCTGGACCAGAACACGCAAATAGAGATGGTGTTCAAAATATTGTCTAAGGATTTAGGGCTGCATATAATC
The DNA here is from genome assembly GCF_007990345.1 of Gossypium hirsutum. NCBI lineage: Eukaryota > Viridiplantae > Streptophyta > Magnoliopsida > Malvales > Malvaceae > Gossypium > Gossypium hirsutum. Next base: position 37,327,782 of record NC_053431.1, on the reverse strand, counting down.
TTGGGAACTAGAATCTAACACTTACACAACTTAAGAAAGAATTACAATCCTATGAGTTGATGTTGAATAGTGGTCAACCGGTCTCAAAAGAAGAAGCAAACTTAGTTGTTGCTTCTTCCTCTAAAGGGAAGGGAAAGCATGCTAAAAGAAACAAGGCTAAGTTCTCTCGGTTATCTCAAGTGGAAAGAGAGACAACTAAGACACCTAAAGACTTATCCAACTCTAAATGTTTCTTTTACAGCAAGAGAGGGCACTTCAAGGCAAATTGCAAATAGTACAAGAATAACCTAGTCACTAAGGGAAAATATATGAAACTCTTTACGATAAAAAGCTTGCTTAGTGTAAGATTCAATATACCACTAGGTTATTGATTTTAGAGCCACTAATCATGTGCGCATTTCTCTTCAGGGGTTCATTGAAACAAAAAATCTTATAGATAAGAGCCTAACATTACGGACCGAAAATGGGACAAGTGTTGCAGCTGAAGCACTAGAAGATGGACATCTTTATTTTGATAATTTTAAGAAGATTATTTTAAAAGACGTTTTCTATGTACCAAGTTTAAAAAAAAAAAACTTAATTTATGTTACATGTTTATTTGAAGACGGGCTTGACTGTGACTTTTAATAATACTAGAAATTCTAAACTTATCTGTAATGTATAGCTGTCAAATAGTCTCTATTTTGTCAAACCAAAGATGTATACACTTATTCAAACTGAAATTTTGAGTAAAAAATTTAAAACTTCTCACTCTAATGAGTCGTACCTTTGGTATTTGAGACTTGTTCATATTATTTAAGAAAGAATCACTAGACTTGTGAAAGATGAAACTTTAAGTTCGCTTAAAAAAATTAAGCTTCCACAATGTGAATCTTGCTTAAAAGGTAAGATGACTAAGCGATCTTTTAATGCAAAAGGAATGAAGCCCATAAAACCCTTAGAACTTGTGCACATTGATGTATGTGGCCCCATTAACGTCAGTGCAAGAGGTGGTTACGAGTATTATGTAACATTTATTGATGATTATTTTAGGTATGGTTATGTGTACCTAATGCACCACAAAAGTGAAACATTTGATAAATTCAAAGAGTTTCGTGTGGAAGTGGAGAAACAACTAGGTTTACCTATAAAGGCACTTCAGTCTGATAAAGGTGGGGAATACTTATCAAATGAGTTTTTAGAGTATCTCATAGAGAATGGGATTCTATCCCAATTAATCGTGGCGGACACTCCTCAAACAAAATGGCGTGACAAAGAGAAGAAATCAAACTTTGTTGACATGGTTCTTTGATGTTAAGTTATTCGAAACTTCCAATCTCGTTTTAGGGATATGCATTACAAACGAATTGCTATATTCTGAATGATGTAGCAACTAAGGCAACATTTAAAAATCCATACGAAATATGGCATGGTAGGAAGCCAAAATCTAAATCATTTAAGGATTATGAGTTAGTTTTCATAATTATTGCTTCATTTTATTTTTTTAATTTTGAAATATTTAATATACAAACAAAATGATTAGATAATTAATTGTTAAATACATAAAAAAAATTGTTTTATTTTTTTCAAATTATATTATTGTTTAATAAAATTAATATATAATTTGATTTTCTTAATTTGTCTAATAAAATAACTCATAACATATATTTGGTAAACTAATTATTTTAATTACTTTACTGATTTTTAATAATTGTCATCTAATTAATCACTCTCTTTTATATAATTTTATAAATATAAATATATATTTTCAAATACATGATATTTTATATTTTTTTATGAATTTATTCATATTTAAAAATATTAAATACTCAAAAAAATTGTAATTAATAGTTAATGTTTAATATTTTTTCTTTTATATGATTTTCATATATTTTTCGTAATAATATTTATTTGATTTCCTTTTATATTACATTCTCAAGTTTTATGTACAAATAATCAATTTAATATAAGGATTTGTTTACAAAATAATAGTAAGTGTTCCTGCAATGTTAAGGTTCATTGTACTTTCTTTTTTTTTTTGAAAAAAAAGAACAATCACTCGTCGTAAATGGTCAAGGACAAGCTCCATCAACACAACAAAGGCTTTATTCACAGCATCAATAGAACATTATGACATGTTGGCAATTGGCTTTATCACAACTCAAGTACTACATATCGAGTGATTGCAAACACTTAATACGATAAGGAAACCAGCCTCAAATGGCCCAAAGCAGCAAGCAAAAATCGACAAAATAATTGAGCATTCACCAAACTAGAGAGGATGTCAACAAAATTGTCCCTAAAATCATTTGTAAAATTAAGATTACATGCAAAAGCAAAACTAAAAAATGTGCCACAAGAGCAAGCAAAAACTTATAAAACTGAAAACTTATTAAACAATAGAAAAAAATATATATATAAAACTTAAGGCAACATGAGTCCAAATCGACATGTGAAATTATTTATTATTTTAAGAAGTTGACGAAGAGTGACCCACTTTCCAAGAAAAACTATTGGTGGCTGGTGGAATTTTAGTGATTGATAGGCACTATCATTTGTCCATCACAACTTGTAAAGACACTAAATATATCCACAAAATATATCTGCAAATTGAAAAGAGAGAAGACGTGTGTAGTGAAATAAAAAAAGAAAGAAAGAAAGTGTTGATGCAAGAGGAAAAAGGTGGGTGATAGCCCGCTTAGAGGTTGACACTGTCGCTGAGTAAAACAAAAAATAAGAAGCAAACGACTGAGAGAAAAAAAAAAGAGAAAAGTTTTTTAGGGTTTACCTTAAGTACATTGTACTCTTAAAGAGAGAATAAATATTTGAAATTTGGAGAAGACATTATTAAGAAAGACTATCATAAACCTCAAACATAAAACGTAAAATAAACATGAACAATATAAAAAATCAACCTCAAACATAAGACGTAAAATAAACATCAACAATATAAAAAATCAATTATATGTACAAATAATCTATTTAATATAAGGATTAGTTTTAAAAATATATATAAGGATTAGTCTTATTTGTTAAATTTTTATATAAACTTATGTATTTTGTACAAATAATCTATTTGATTTTATACAAATAGCCTATTTAATAGTTTTATCTATATGCAATTTTTATATGATTTTATACATTTTGTACAAATAATCTATACTAAATTTTATTTGTTAAATTTTGTACAAATATTAATTTTATCTGTTAAATATTATATACATAAAAATTTTTCATATTATTACAATCTTTATACAAAATCGAAAAAGAGAAAAAATATAAAACTGCTCAGTATTACAATTTCTAAAGATGACGTGGGCAATCAGATATTTGCTTGCACTGGTTCTATCACCGCATAAGATTCTAACCCCACTTTTCCTTTTCTTCTATGTTGCCTATGTCCTCTCTATTTTTGTCTCCGATTCGATTCTATTAGTAGGAGAAAATCAGAAAAGAAAAAAAGCCACCCAAAAAATATATATACTGGCATTGCATTTCAGACCCGTTTACTTTTGAATTATCAATTTTACCCTTATTGAAATCTCAACTCCTCTTGCAAGCAGGCACTCTCCTTTTGTACAGGGGTGCTGCTTTGGAGATCTGATCCAAAATTCATGCACTGATAGAGAGTGATTTTTCCATTTTTTTTACGAGATGGGTATTCTGTTTACAAAATTGTTCTCTTCTCTATTGGGAAACAAGGAGGCTCGGATCCTTGTTCTCGGTCTTGACAATGCTGGCAAAACCACTATTCTTTGTATTATTTCTCATCCCCTTTTTTTTTTAATGTTTTAAGCGCTACCCATTTTTTCCTGCCGTGATTTATGAAATGGCCTTTCTCTCTCTCTCTCTCTTTATAATTTGAGGGTTTGGTTGCAGATCGGCTTCAGATGGGTGAAGTTGTCTCCACAATTCCAAGTTAGTCGTTCTTATTCTATTCTCTCTTTTCTTTTTTTGTGTGAAGCGGGATTATTGAGCATTTTGATATGTTGTGGGGAGATAGAATGGATAAGTTTTGATTTTCAATTAAGTAGATCAAAGGTTTCTTTAATATTTAAGAGTTGATATTAGATTTGTTATGTTCTTTATGGTGCAGCAATTGGATTTAATGTCGAAACAGTACAGTACAATAACATCAAATTTCAAGTTTGGGATTTAGGTATGCAGACCAGTATTCCTTGATCCACATCTTTAACATGTAGCGATGTCCTGTAATTTTGATTATATTTTCCTATCGATTTGATTGTTCGAAGGTATAAGAGTTGGAAAATTTTCGCAACATGCATCTATGTTAAAATCATATCAGAAGCACCCTAGCTTTCAAACTTACAGAAATGTCAGGAAGATGAAACAGTTCTTATTGTGATACTTTAAATCCTCTAGTTCTTATATCAAAGACTTCAACGAACATATTTTTTTACTTTTGTTACTTTAAATCTTAATTTTATAAACTAACCGTATCTGGCTTTCAGTTCACAGTTTACATGAATCCTTTACCTCTAGTCTATATCTTTATATATCTGTTCTAAGTATCTCTTGCGGGAAAACAGCTTATTAAGTAACAGCTTGAAGAAAATTTTACAGAACTATGTTCTCTTTATCATCAGAGCTTTACTTTTTTGAAGCTGGATAAAGTAAAACTTTCACTAATTAGAGATATCTGCCACAACCTATAGGAGAAATAAGAAACCATGGAAATTTAACTTTGTCTGCAACCCTATTTCTTATGCAATTTTACTATTATTCAATGCCATTGGACTTCGTCAAAAATTTAATCTCTTAGGCCTAGTTCTGCAATTGAAAATTGTTTTTGAAAAGTTTGGTTTACAAAAAGTGCTTTTAAAAAATGTTGTGAGAAAGTGCGCTTCGTTTGTTAATTTCAAGTGTTTGACATTGTTAGCAAAAATTGCAGTGGAAACTTAAAAGGTTCAATTAAGACATAATGTTGGAAATTAAAAATAAATTAATTTAGGTAATATTTAAATAATTTATACATGAAATATACAATTTAAATACTTTTTAAGTAATTAATAAATTATTTGTAAATTTAAAAATACATGAAATATTTTAAAATTTTAAATATAATGATAAATGATATTTAAATAATTTAATATAATGAGACATAAAATATAAATTAATATATATTTTAAATAGTTAATATAAATGAGAATATTTTGATAATTTTACTTTTAAAGGCAAAAACCAAAAGTCAAAGGTACCTAAATACTAGCATTTGCATTTGGGTGGAAAAGTATTTTTTAACTGTACTTTCAATCCCAAAAGCCAACAGTTTGGCATTGTGGTTGGGTTTGAAAGCACTTTTTGGCACCCAACCACAATGGCAAATGCGGCCTTAGTATAAGACCGAAATTGATTACATTGTTTTGTAAGTTTGCTTTCTTCTA